>NC_056616.1:29608053-29882254 GCF_018340385.1 Cyprinus carpio | reverse complement strand
CTGCCGCAATGCCAAGCCTCTCGAGCTTGTGTCCAATCTGTCGACTCTCGCACACAGTCCGTCCTCGCTGGATACCTTGAACCTGCGGCCGCTGCTACTGTTCGAAGCAGGGCTCGCATCCCAAACGGATCCTTCAACCCTGTCGGGCTGTAAGGCTCGAATATTGGGCAATGCGGCACTACTGGGAAGCGCATAAAGCTACGATCTCCCTGGCGCCCACTCCCCAGCTCAGCAGTTGTTCTTATGCAGTATAACAGAGATGGGAGAGCCTGTGGACATGGCGCGAGCGGCCCTTCCCTTTTTACCTGTCCAGCTGCCCCCTGTACCCTCATCCCCAGTCCCCCCACCGCGTCCTGGCCCCCGCACAGACTTCCTGTGCCCACCGGTTATGATCGTTGCGACCCGGTCCCTCGATGTACTAACAAGTCTGCCACCAGTGTGTAAGAACTATTAAGCTGTTCACCATATAGACACGCTAATATGTAGTCTAAACACACTAGGATTTTTCTTTGACATTTATGTTGTTAATTAATTATAAAAAGATCAATAATTTAATCTACTACAGATGGTCTGAGCTCCTAAGTCAGTTCATGGAGCATGTGGGTCGGGATGCCCTAGGACACATACGTGCAAGGTTGGGTCAGTTACACTCTGCAGCTGACCGACACTAGTGGAACCTATCGCCAGCAATCATAGATGGGCCATAGTCCCGCATAAGATCCGTAAGAATGCTTCTAATTCTTGATTGATCGTTGTTCGATTTTTTACAAAGAATGATTATCTCATTGAGTTAGTATTTTCTGTAACAATTTACCAACACCTGCGTAGTACTAGGTCTGACGGCACACGATGCTCTCTGTTGCCAAGATTTCTCCAATGATCGTTCATCCACACTGGCACTCAAGCGTGTGGGCTCAACAGTGCTCTTCCTCACCAGGAAGACTGTCTCAAGGTTTTGAGTTATGAAGGGAATCACTTTTGAAGGATGAACAGCATGCAATTCTTAATTGTTTTACCGAACATGGCTGCTTAAATTATTTGGTACGGATATAGTGTAATTAATTTAAATTTAAAAAGCTTGAGATCTGGAAAATCATTAGCATCAATATTTTCTGTTAAGTATCAGGAATTATTCTCAATACATGTAAATAAAGTAATATTCAAATGATATAGTATACACAGAGGATAAAATAGAGAAAACTAGCCCCCCCCCACCCACACAAAAAAAAAAAAACAACCCCCAAAAAAACAGTAACTGAGAGTATGTGAAGTGGTGGATTTGTATTTTGCAATGTTTTTAAAGTGTTGGTTTTATTTTTGTGTTTAGCATGTAAGTTGCTGGATTTTGTTTTTTGCTGTTTATATTCATTGTTGAAGTGCGTTTTCCTGCCCCTTAGGGTGTGGTTATGTTTCCCCCGTGTGTGCGCTCTCTCTCTCCCTCTATCTCTCCCTGTTTGCTTGGCAGTTGCAAATTGCCCACAGGTGGTCATTGTTGAAGTGCGTTTCCGGCAGAGGGAGTGCGGATGCAGAGAGTGCTGCTACAAAAGAGCACAGTAAACACCGCTTGGAGAGGTTCACTTCCTGTGTTTGGGTGTTTCTTTTTCAAGTCTTTGTCTGTTGATTGTGGTGCAGACTTTAATAGTTATCTGTTGAATGATAACGTCCAAGTGTAAGTTGTATTCCTGTTGACCAGCAGTGTGTGCTGACACTACAAGTTGTGTGTGTGTGTGTGTGTGTGTGTGTAACTTTACTTAAATTTACTTTCTTTGTTAAGGTATTAAAAGGTATAAGGTATTGTAACTGATCATGTTTGTTTTTATGATTTATGGTTAGGTTGGAAGCTGTAGGGAGAGGTTGCCAGTTTATTTTGTACTCAATGTTTATCCCTGTTTTTGGTAAGTGAGGGAGTCAAGGAAAGGTTTTGTTGTTGATTTTTTTTTTTTTTTTTTTTTTTTTTTTTTTTTTTTTTTTTTTTAACCTGGATAGGTTATTTAGTACTCCCCCTGTTAGTTAGCTGCTGTTTTGTTTGTTGTTTTGGCCAGGCCCTGTCCCGGTGATATTTATTGTTTCTTTGATTTTTGCTGTTTTAAATAAATTGTTTAAGTTTGCCAAACTAAGTGGTTGTTGCATTTCTGGGGCGGAGGAACTGAGTGAATCCTCCACATTTTATTGATTTAAAGGGATAGTGCACAAGGGATAGTGTCATTAATCATTTACCCCCATGTTGTTCCAAACCCGTAAAAGCTTTGTTCATCTTCGGAACACAATTTAATACTGTCTCATAGACTGCCAAGTAAATTACACTGTCAAGGTCCAGAAAAGTATGAAAATCATCGTCAGAATAGTCCATCTGCGATAAGTGGTTCAACCATAACATTACGAAGTGACAACAATACTTTTTGTATGCGTATAAAACAAAAATAATGACTTTATTCAACAATTTGTCTCCTCTGTGTCTCTCCGCATCAGTGTAGTGCCATTTTGGATAATATGAGCTATTTTGCAATTTGAGGAGACAAATTGTTGAATAAAGTCATTATTTTTGTTTTATTGGCGTAAAAAAATTTATTGTCACTTCATAACGTTACAATTGAATCACTGATGGCAAATTGACTATTCTGACGATGCTTTTCATACTTTTCTGGACCTTGACAGTGTATTTTACTTGGCAGTCTATGGCAGTGGTTCTCAACCACATTCTTGGAGGACCCCCATCCCTGCACATTTTGCATGTCTCCTTAATCAAACACACCTGATTCAGGTGACCTGCTCATTAGGTAGAGACTCACAGACTTGAAATGGGTGTGTCAGACAAAGGAGACATGCAAAATGTGCAGTGTTGAGGGTCCTCCAGGAATGTGGTTGAGAACCACTGGTCTATGGGACAGTCACAAGCCTCTCGGTTTTCATCCAAAATATCTTAAATTGTGTTCCGAAGACAAATGAAGCTTTTACAGGTTTGGAACAACATGGGGGATTAATGACAAAATTTTAATTTTGGGGTGGAGTATCCTTTTAACCTGTAACTCCCACTACCAACCCTAGACTGGGGAACAAGAACGTAACAATATGTAATTTTATAGGTGCATAAATAAATGTACTTGCACACTAAGGCTTTTTATTATGTGAAGATAGTCATTATACATTTAACCCTTATAGGACTTATATAATATCATGAAGACAAACTGTACTGTACTTGTAAATTAGTTAACAGTGATTCCTGAGTAGAATTGGAGATAAGCATAATAAAGATGTCCTGTAAACATCAGTAGCGGCTCATCAGAAAAATTTGGAGGTGAAAATAGAGAGGAGGACTATTAAACTTGATAAAATTCACAATTCATTTTAGTTAATGTCTCAGAATGTGTATTTTTATGTTTGTAATTTTTTTACAGCTGTAATACCATAACATGTTACTGAAGTTGGAAAGCATCTCGGTTCCGTATGTAACCAAGGTTCCCTGAATAGGGAACGAGATGCTGTGGTGACGTCACCGTATGGGAACACCTTTCGGTGTGACAAATATATAGTTGGTGTAATTGCTTTCAGGTGAGCAGGAGATTGGTGACAGCTGTGTGCAATCATTGCATTAAGCTATGTTTGTGTAATCAGTGCAATGGATGATGGGAACTGTAGTCCGGGGTGAAGTGCAACAGTTAGTGTGCTGCAAGAGTCCATATGAGGGGATGAGTGTCCTCTGGTGTGGCGATCGGACGGAAGTCCATGGACAGGATTCATAACAGTTCTAGGTTATTACATATGGAGGTTTTAGGTCCAATAATTAACATCTCTGTTTTCTCAGAATTTAGCAGTAAGAAATTACTCATCCAGTTTTTTATATTGACTATGCATTCCTTTAGTTTTTCAAATTGGTATGTTTCGCCGGGCCAGAAAGAAATATAGAGGGTTGTCCTGCTTTAGTCGCTGAGTATTGTTTGTGCATATCACTAGTCTGTGATAGCAACATTACGGAGCCTTCCTGAGTTTGCTTAGTTTTGGTCTGTTTAGCTTGTTTAGTCTAGTTGTGGTGTACTATTTAAATTGAACTTAGCTGGATGATGACATTACTGAATTCAATAATGAACGGCCTTTAACTATAAATTGAGTGTTTTCTATTGTCCTTTTGCATTATTGAAACACTATTTTCCTATTTAATACTGTAAAGCTGCTTTGACACAATCTGTATTGTTAAAAGTGCTATATAAATAAAGGTGACTTGACAAAATTGTTTACAAATGTCAAGCAAAATCAAGTTTTTTTTTATTAGTCAGAACATCACCACTGGTGTCTGAACAAACACTGAGGGTGTTTCTTTCGGGACCGTTGGAAGACCTCATAATGAAACAAGCACACACAAATGCAAAAGTGCAAATCTGCAGACTAACCTAGTGTGTTACACAAAACAACCCTCTTGCGTATTTGATAACCTTGTCAAATTATTCATCCATTATACACAATGACAACTAAAAGGGGTCACAGTTACATCACCCAAACAAGTACAAGATGAGTGGAAACCTTGATATGTCCACTTGACCTTAACTTAACAGCTTCATCTATAAATAAGGAATAAGGTATTCACACAATGCTATTCTACGTCATGTTTGTCTCGTAGCCTTGACACACCTGTAACCTGACACAGCAAAAACTGCCAAACAATGTAACCCAGTTAGGCACTAACGGCTTTACTTAAAGTCAATGTATGTATGGAAGTCCAACTATTATTTACAGATACATACTACACCCTAAAATTATTTATGAATTATCTTTATAAATCTACTTCAATCAAGAAATCATCTGTTTTGGATATTTTCAGCTAATATATTTCTGGAAGCACAGTTCATTGCACTAGAGCCCAAAAGATTTTTTTAGACAATCTACACCAGGTCTGCAACCCCTCAAGAACAGCAATAGCTAGAGAGGTTGATCTTGGCATACTGCATATCACGTGTACTCAGAATGCACTCTAAACAGTCGGTGTGGGGTGACAGTTAAAGGCCTCTCTTTGCAGAGAGCTAAACAGGTCCCACTGCAAGCAAGTGTCAAGTGTGCCACTAGACATTGGGATAAACAAAACAACCTTTCCTGTTTGGAAATCTGACACGTAGTTAAGGAAGGGAAAAAGAAAATTAAAACATTTTGAAGTGGTAAGTAGCTTGTGTTTGTTGGTGTTTGTTCTGGCTTGTCTTTGTGTGTGTTTTGGATGAAGTAGGTGCAGTATACATTGGTGCATTAATATTGTAAAAAAATGTTGAGAAGGATCATCATTTTTTAGCAATGGTAATGAGTCACACTCTTTTGGTTTAAATTAAAAATGATGTTTATTTTAAATGCACGTTTACCTACTATTTAAAACGTTATAATTGTACAGTTAATTCTTTATGCTAAAAATACTTCAAAAGGATCATTCACTCAAAAATTAAAATTCTGCCGTCATTTACTCACCCTCATGTCGTTCCAAAACAGTATGACTTTCTTCTATAAAAATGTATTTTGAGAAATGTCTTGTGTGTTTTTTTGTTTTGTTTTTTTGTTTGGGTTTTATTTTTCTGTCCATACAATGGAAGTCAATGGTTACCAACATTCTTTAAAATATCTTATTTTGAGGTGCAATTATTCTAGTCTAAAACAACATTAATTAATTTAAGTGAATGATGTTAATACATGATGAAAGAGTTTTAGTTTTGGTGAAACTATCCTTCAAGGGTAAATGTATGTTTAAAACTATAAATTATAAATTTCCTGTAAGTGACTCATTTTATTGCAACCTTTTCTCAATGAGGCTTGAAAACACACACACACACACACACACACACACACAGAGCATTTAAAACAAAAAATAAAAATGTATTTGTACAATATTGTTTATATTCTATATTTAAAATGCATTTATTTCATTCAAAGTACAGTTAAAGTCACTTTTTTCAATTTTATGTTGCAGCCTAATACTACAATTGTTTAAATTCATTTTTTTCCCTTATTAATCTACACTCCATACCTCTTAATGACAAAGTGAAAACAGAATTTTAGAAATGTCTGTAAATTTATTTAAAAAGAAAAAAAAACTTAAATGTCACATTTACATATTCAGACCCTTTGCAACAACACTTAAAATTTCGCTTGGGTGCCTCCCATTTCTCTTGATCATTTCTGAGCCGGTTCTACATCTTGATTGGAGTCCACCTGTGGTAAATTAAATTGATTGGACATGATTTGAAAGGCACACACCTCTTTATAAAAGGCCTCACAGCTGACAATGCATATCAGAGCGAAAACCAAGCCATGAGATTAAAGGAACTGCCTGCAGAACTCAGAGACAGGCTTGTATTGAGGCACAGATCTAGAGAAGGCTAGAAAAAAAGTTTCTGCGCGCGCTGAAGGTCCCAAGAGCATCGGTGGCTTCCATAATTCTCAAAATGGAAGAAGTTTGGCACAACCAGGACTCTTCCAAGAGTTGATCGCCCAGCCAGACTGAGTGGAAGAAGTTTGGCACAACCAGAACTCTTCCAAGAGCTGATCACCCAGCCAGACTGAGAATGAGCTCCATGATCATATATGCAGCATGGGAGAAACCTAAGGACAAGCATCACTGCAACACTCCACTGATCTAGGCCTTATGGCGTGTGTGGCCAAAACTCAATCCTCTCCTCAGTGAAGATGCATGAAAACACACTTGGAATTTGCAAAACAGCACCTAAGGACCCTCAGCCTCTGAGAAAAACAAGAATATCTGGTTGTGACGAATCTAAATTCTAAGCATCATGTTGGAAGGAAACCAGCTCTGCTCATCTACAGAGTACCAACCACCCAAAAATTAAGCCTCATGCTGTGGGGTGTTTTTTAGCAGCAGGGACTGGAAGACTGGTCAGGGTTGAGGGAAAGCTGAATGGAGCAAAATATAGAGAGATCCTCAATGAAAACCGGTTCTACAGCGCTCAGCACCTCAGACTAGGCCAAAGTTTCACGGAAACTAGGTCAAAGTTTCAGGACAATGACACCAAACACACAGCCAAGGCAACACAGGAGTGGCTTAGGACAACTATGTCAATGTCCTAGAGTAGCCCGCCAGAGCCCTGACTTGAACCTTATCAAACATCTCTGGAGAGATGCAGAGAAGAATGGCAGAAAATCCCCCAATCCAGGTGCGCAAAGCCTGTTACGTCATATCCAAAAAGACTCGAGGCTGTAATTGCTACCAAAGGTGCTTCAGCGAAGTACTGAATAAAGGGCCTGGATACTTATGTAAATGTGATTTTTCTTTTTAATAAATTTACATTTCTGAAATTCTGTTTTCACTGTCTGTATGGAGTATAGATTAATGAGAAATTAATTTTAAACAATTGTACTCAGGCTGAAACAACAAAATTGATAACAGTGAAGGGGGTCTGAATGCACTGTGTGTGTGTGTGTGTGTATGCATGAAGTATACTAGAGTGAGACTGAAGAATTTATTACATTTAAATAGAAAAAAGTTATTTTAAATTGTAAATCTATTTTACAAACCTACTTTTTTACCTGTATTATTAATCAAATAAATGCAGCCTCTGTGAGCATATGACACTTTTTTTTTTTTTTTTTTTTTTTTTTTTTTTTAAACATGAAATCAGAAATCTGTCAGATTTACCATTAAATAATTTAGTTGTCTGTCCTAATCAAGCAAGCTATTGAAATTTCCAGTAACAGTTTTCTGTGATAAGTATGCAAGCAAACCAATGTCAGTTCAGTAGTTTAATTAAGTAATGAATGTTTTGATCATCTCAGGATCCATCATGGCAGCCGGCCGTGTGTCCATGCGGGGTGCCACAGACTCCAACCTGGAATTTGCTGATTACAGTCTCTATAGCAGCCTGTCTGATGATGAGCTCATGCAGCTGGCAATCGAGCGAAGCATCGCTGATGCACAGAACTCTGGGCCAGGCACTGAAAACTCGAAGACCCCTGTTGTTCTAAACAGGCCAGCAGGCCCACGCGGAGCTCCACCATCACATCGTCCCCAGCAGCAGACAGAACCAGCTGCGTGTCCGGCCAATCCACCCAGGTACAGTTTGATGTGCTTCATTCAAACTGAAATGAGGTGCCGTCATAAATCAAACTCTCACTGTGAGTATAAAAATAAGCAGTGCTTAATGAGACTCCTTTACTGAGTGCATAAGCTGACTGTGAAATATTGTGTTAATAGATATTCAACATGTTTATTTTTAAACTTATACAGCAAGCTAAATTTTTCTTTTAAATAGATATTTATTTCATATTATTTATGCAATACAGGAAATTAAGACTGCATGTAAAACCCATCAAAACATGCACGTCAATGTATTGCCACATAAAATGTCCTTTTGATGATTCATCTCACAAGAAGGGTCACAATATCAATTACAGATGACTACTGCATCTTCTCTGATGACTGACACAACTGCTTCACACCTGTTCCTCTTCATTCAGAGGCCAACAATTAGAGCAAGCACAGTTCGAGTTCACATGCCACCGTGCATAAAAATAGAGACACTATCCTTTGCTGTGCCCCAATACACTGTGTTAAATTTCCCCTGTTAGTTGACATTAAAACTAATCTTCCAGTGGTAGATTTTTTGTTGTTGTTTTGTTTAATTGCAAACATAACACATAGGTAATTTAGTTTGAAAATAGTGTAGGTAAAAAAAAATAAAATAAATACAAATTCTGAAAATGATCCCATCACCTTTCAGTGGCAGCCCAGTGATTGTGCAATAGCTAGAGATCTAATGCCAACATTAATTTAACTCAATATCAACTCTTTTCTTTTTTTTTGTCCAAAGAGAAACAATAAATCCACAGGATGTGATTTCAGTAAGTCACTTTGTGACTGGTTATGGCAAGCGAATGGTGGCCTACCGAAAAAATACGATGGAAGTATGCAAGTCGCCCCTGAGCCTGAAGAGTGAGTGATTGCACAATTACATGACAATGTGTGCTCATTAGTAACCATATATGTAAGAAGAGTGTGGTTCTTTGTGTGTTTGAAAATACTAAAATAGATATAATATAATATAATAAAAAATATAAAGGATTAATAAAACATTTTAAGTTTCTAGAGCTATACATAAGTAAAAGTTTTAGATATAACCATACTGTGTTTCAGTGTCATTATGCAATGCAGTAATTCCAAATGCATAAATATATACACTACCATTTCCAAAGCTTGAGATCAGTAAGATTTTAAGTCTTTGAAAAAGAAATGTCATGCTCACTAAGGCTGCATTTATTTATAAAAAAAAAAAAAATACATTAAAATAGTAATATTGTGAAGTATATTACTATTTAAAAGGACTGTTTATATTTTAAAATATATTTATTCCTGTGATGGCAAAGCTGAATTTTCAGCATCATTGCTCCAGTCTTCAACGTTGTGTGATATTTCAGAAATCATTCTAATATGCTGATGTGCTTCTCAAGAAACATTTCTTATTATCATGTTGAAAAAAGTTGTGATGCATAAGACCTCAAACTTTTAAATGGTAATATATGTTATATGTTTTAACATTATGAATATAAGAGGGGTAATGAACATCTCATCTGCAACACTAATGCATAAAAATGAAAGCAGTTTCTTTTTTAGGGAGACTGAGCCGATGGTTAAGGCAATTTCAGAAGGAGATGTGGGATCAGTGAGACTGTTGGTTAAGCAACCTGGGTGCAACCTCCTTAAACCAAATAAAGATGGATGGATTCCTTTGCACGAGGCGACATATTATGGACAAGATCATGTATTAAAATTATCCTGAGAGGTAGAGTGCATGCATTTGACAATTACTCTATTGAACTTTATTTAGCCAAGTTCTATCAGACTGTTCTAGGCTTTGATAATGAACACTATTCTCATAGCTCAACCTGGGATAATCAACCATGCACTTTGAAAGGGCCAGACTGCTTTAATGATAGCTGTGACCAGGGAACATCTAGCATGTGTGGAGTCCCTTCTTGAGAAAGGAGCTGATCCTGATATTGCCAATAAGGAGAGGGAGACTCCCCTTTACAGAGGTAAAATCGTATTAGTAAATATGCAATTGTCTGTCTATCTATCTATCTATCTATCTGTATATCTGTATATCTGTATATCTGTCTATCTATCTTGTTTGAAGTTTAAAATCCTGGGGTACCAGCTTAGAGCCATGTCATTTTATTAAAAACATCAATCCTTAAAAAAGATTTTTTTTTTGGTTCTGCTCTTCATTTAATATGGTCTTTAGTGGTGTTATGGAATATTTTAGCATTTCTATACATATCTGTAGCATGTGAGAAGGAGAACCCAGCGATGGTTGCCATGTTACTGAATTACGGCGCCTCTGTGAATAAGAGCTGTATTCAAGGCTGGACCGCTCTCCATGAGAGTGTGTGCAGGAACAATGTGGAAATCTGTGAGATGCTGATGAAAGCTGGAGCCAAAGTCAGCATACCCAACATGTATGGAATCACTCCTATCTTTGTGGCTGCCCAAAGTGGAAAAGTGGATGCACTTCGCATGCTTTTAAAAAATGGTAACATAATATTTTTGTTTCATTTCCATTGTTGCGTTGTGATTGAAATGCATCTGACATGTAATGCATCTCTCCTCATTCAGGTGCAGATTCAACAGCCAGGCTGCAGATGGGAGCCACAGCGCTGTATGAGGCCTGTAAAAATGGTCATAGGAAATTGTAGAGTTTCTTCTATCTCAAAATACAGACGCCAACAAGCCAGGCAAAACAGGACTAGTGCCAATTCATATTGCTGCCCAGCGTGGCAATGACAGGTATGAATTCATAATCATCCACTAAATGAAGAATTTGTATAAAGGAATGAATTTGCTTTGGGAGGATTTTCTCAGGTCAGAGTTTATTTATATGCGAAGGCCATTGGTTGTTAAGAGTTAAGGTTAGTACATCTCATAATCTTGCATTAATTTTCAGCAAAGACCTCCTCACTTCGGGTGTACCCGCAAAAATGTCAGGGCAACTAAGTAAGTCTCAATGGGTGCTTTATAGCAGTGCTGTGACAAGAGGGTGCTAATCCGTAACCTGTAACCTTAAACTCAAGCTAACTCAAGTTGGAGCAAATGTTTTATTTGCCAAATACCATTTCAGATTCAAGTTCTCTTTCTTCTGACATACATGTCATAACTCTTCTAGTTTATTGTCTGTAGGGTCTTTCTCACTAACAGTAAACTAATCAGGCCCCAGTGTAATTATTGATTAGCATGACATGTTTAGGGATGGGAAATCGTAAAGAATTTGATGATCGTGTCTTCCAGTCCCTTTCAACTATTTCAATTCCTTAACAGCTCCATTAAAATTTATTTCAGTATTTTACGCAATAAATATTTATTCAAATATTGCATTAGGTGTGTTTAACTGTTTAAAAAAAACGGAGTAGGTCTGCGCCAATCCCCTCATAGGGAAGCGCCCGACATATAGCACTGTTGCGGATCTTGGGCGTCCCAAGATCGAGTCCTGGCTCACAGACCTCTCCCAATCCCGTCCCCCCTCTCTGTGTCCCACTTCGCTTCCTGTCTAAATACTGTCCTATCCTACAAAAAGACAAAAAATGCCAAAAATAAATCTTAAAAAAAAAAAACTGACAACGCTTAAGGTGTACTGTATCTTTAACTACACCTGTGACTGCAGTCATTTACAGTTAGCTGTAAGCTGTATAAGTTTGATTTATTTAATTTATTAGAGGGAATCAGAATACATATTTTGTTTTTTGATTCACGAAAAAGAAACATCTCATAAAACCCATTTGTTTAGGAATTGTACTACACTACGCTGTTTTTGATTCACTAGAACAAGTTAACTCATATGAATTATTTGTTTGGAAATCAAACTATTCTATTAAGGCTTTCTATTTCGCATTGTAGATTCAGTAGAGGGGTTTTTTTAGGTTTAACTTGAACACTGCATTTTTTTAGAATGCAGTGTCATGTGTGAGGCACTGAAAAAACATGAGCGCAATGGTCAAACACGTTTACATAGAAATACAAGGAATATTGCAGATGCAGTGAAATGCAAAAACTTGTTTTGCATCACTGGCCCCTAACGAACTCATTCTCTTGCGGTTTTTTTTTTACACAAAATTTCGGTTCCCACCCTAGAACTGTTCCTCTATAATCTATTATTGCTAATCACTACATACAAGCCTTTCAAAGCTTTATATATATATTATTAGTCGTTCTTATGGAATACTTTTTCCATCTCATAAAGGTCATCTCACCCTAAAAGAGTCAAAATTCTAACCTGACATTCAAGACTGTTTGTTTATGTTCACTAGCAAGATAACACTCAGAAAACACACAACTTCTCATTTTCAGTATTATATCCATGCTGATCCCAGCCACAAGCAAGGCCAGAGTGAGACGTACAGGTAGGCAGCCCCCCCATTTAGCAGCAGAGCGCAACAGAAACGATATTCTTGAGCCCATCGAGGCCGGCTTTGACGTCAATGCCATGCTGTCTGAAGATCGTTCTATGATGTATGAAGATCGGCGCAGCACAGCTCTATACTTTTCCGTCATGAACAACAATATCGATGCTACCCACATGCTCCTGAAGGCTGGTGCTAATCCAAACCTGGACTCGTTCAACCCACTCCTGGTGGCACTGAGGCAGGGTTGCATCCAGACAGTGACTTTGCTGGTGGAACATGGTGCTAATGTCAATGCTTACATCCCAACTCATCCAACTACCTTTCCAGCAAGTGTTATGTTCTGCATGAAGTATCTGACCTTACTGAAGTTCTCTATGGATAATGCCTGTGATGCCATGTCATGTTTCAATTGCATTTATGGCAGCAATCCCCTCATCCACCTATAAAGACTAGGCGTAATCCGAGATATGATTCAGATGAAGTTGTAGGAAAGACCCTGTGTTCAGGTGAGTGGCTGAAGCCCAATTCTACATACTGTGTAATACATTGTATATTGTGAATATTTCCACATTTTACACCACTTTTTACTAGTTTCTGTGAGGTGATCTCCACCGGAAAACTTACGCCGCTGGGCAGGACCGATTATAGACGTGCTGCTTGACTATTGTGGGCATTGTGAAAACTCTGTGCACGAAAAAAGGAACAGAAGACTCACTGAACATCTGGACAGTTATCACGAGTGGCAGTGCATCAAGAGAGAAGCGAGTATGTGCACCCATACCTTTTGCTTAAATGTATTCATATATGCAAATGATTTCAGTCACCTGTGTATGCATTTGCCGGTTCTGATTGGCAGCGCCTCCACGCCCACTCATGCAGCTCGCAGACTGAAAATCCGCCAAACTGCTTGGGATCAAAAGACTGAAGAAAATTCACAGGCTTCCAGTTCCTCCAAGGCTGATCAAATTCCTAAATCATCAAGAACGAGAGCAAGACTTTTAAGCCTGCTTTTGAATGTTGATTCTTAGTAAACACAGAGAGAACCATGCCATTAGAAAATCATATTCATCCGTTTGCAGAACTTGCACTGAGCTAAATTATGGAATAAATGGCTTTTGTTCTGAGTCAGTATTAAATGCAAATATGTACTGCTTAATAGTTAAATAAAATGCCAAAAATGTTTATATGTAATTATCAGGCAAAACTGAATTTATGGAACATGTATTGGATAGATTTAGTAGGTACATACACTACTTGATTTTTGGTCTGTAATGTTTTTTTTTTTAAATGTCATAAAAGCCAAAAATGGACAGAAAACAGTAACTGACTTTTGTTTTTTTTTTTGCAATGTAGTAGAAATGTATTAAAAAATATACTACATGCTTGTGTATAGTTTTTGTATTTTTACTATTTATTTTCTTAGTCATATGTAAATTTTCTTCTAGTATTTTTTGATGGTTTGTTTTTTTGTTTGTTCATTATATTATTTTTAATTGGAATGAATTTCCCTGATTTCAGTCAGTGCTTTATAAGTTACAGTGACAATTCTGATGTTTGAACAACATCCAACCAGTTACTTTATCAGTATCAATCTACCAATAAAGTGTTAACCTAAGAAACTGAGTTTCATTTTATTCTGCTCTTTTTGGGTAAAATGTGGGTTTGGATATCTAGTACTGATGATCTTGTGATTCATGTATGTTGTCCCATGGCAGAGAGACAACAAGAGGCAAAAAGATGAAGTAGGCCTATGCAACAATTAACTCATTAGTTAAAACATGATATTAAATTACAAGTTAAAGCAGTTTATGCTGCCTTTCATTAATGGATTTCACATCTTTGACCCAAACATTGATGGGTCTTATGTGCACAATAATAATGACAGATTTTCTTTTCTAGGTAACAAAAGTGCAGTAAATAGTAAAAATGTTTGCATTACAAAACAAGTGTTTCATAATTACGATAAAAGTAAAATAATGTGGTAAGAAGAAAACACCGTATGCAATATCAAGCAGCAACACTTGCTGTTTAATGTGCCAAAACTTAAATTTGCAAATGGAAGATTTTTTCCCGCTCTTACCAGAAAAAATAGTAAATAAAACATATCCCTTTTACCAAATAAATACATTTACATAATTTTGTCAGCGATAATGCTGTCAATAATATTAAGAGAGTAAGCTGTCTGTATGCCCTTGAAGGGGGTGTTGACCCCGACCTGCACTTTTCAGGTCAGTTCTGGTGGCAGCCCGAACAAGGCACCTTCCCAGATGGCCAGACTGCTTGTGGAGAGCAGAACTGATGGCATTGCCGCAGATCCCAGTATGTCCCCTCCTCCCAGCCAATACGCTCTGCTTGAAGTGCCTCCCCTCGACGTAGTTCTCGTGGACAATGGCTTGAAATGCCAATTCTGGCAAGGTGCAAAACCTCCACTCCTGTCCATATTCAAGCTCAGCTACCAAATCTGAATCAGAAGGACTACGCAGGGATCGTGGCCCGGACTGTTGAGAGCCGCCCTACTCTCCAAGAACTGTCCTTATCCAGAGTGAGCAAAGTGCTGTCAAAATCACTCTGGACCCCTCACATTCCAGCAACACTCCCTCAGTGAACGGTTGCCGTCGGTGGCGGTGCTTACAGAGCACTGTCGCACCAATAACATCCAGGCACAGGAACAGTTTCTTGCCTCAGCCAATTCATCTTATGAACACTTGACTCTAATTGTTGAGACATACAACACGTATTTATTACACTTATATTTGTATTTCTCTAACACACATCTCCTTTTACATTTTGAATTTGCACATAAACTGTGAATCAAACTTACTAATAAAAGCTTGTCTTGAAGTGCTCCAAAAATCTCCTGATTTGTGTAAGAACCCAGAACAGCTGACAGTTGCTGCGTGGACGAATCTGCATTTTGGCAGATAATACATTTACATGCATGTTGCATGACAAGAATGGATTATTTAGTGTTTTTTTTTTTTTGTTTTTTTTTGTTTTTTACATTTTTTTTTTGTTTTAGCGTGAATCGGTACCTAACAAAAATAAAGACAGATGACTCTAGAACGCCCGACTCCAAGACCCGAGACTGACCTCATAAAGGTGATCCATTTAGACGGCTGCCTTAGCAGCTCAGTGTTGAACATATTAATGTCAGGAAAAGGACCATTTACATCCAAATGTAATTTGATGCACACAAGAACACTGAACCTAGAAATATGTTTCCAGAATATAAACTGCTTAATAATCGACGACCATTTTTAATAAGATTTATTCACGTTACTAAAGTGTTTGTATGCCTGTGGCGTTTAACTTGAATAATGTCCAACAGATATCATTTTAAAGCAGTGGGTAATCCACTACTGATTTTCTTAAAATCCCTAAAAAAACTTTTTTTTTGCGATTCTGTTGCAAAACATGTTTATAGTGCATTCTGTTATAACCCCTGTTTATTGATAGTTCGGCAGAAATAGACAATAGCAGCCTTTACAAGTAATTTGCTTTCATAATGTATCTGGTTGCCATGACAAACATCACGCGCGCTTGCTGCGCCTGCTTGCGGCGCTAATCATAAAGTAAAACCGCTTTTAAAATGGTCACATTTAATGGATTGTGACTTTAATGGGTTGCTACAGAAATGCTAAAATGTATTTAAAAGTTTGACTAACCCAAATCGTTTTAAAAGCCTCAGGAATCTTTTGCAGGTGTTTTTAGAGAGTTAATTAGTTGATTCAGATGATTAGGTTAATAAAGTTTAAATTTTTATCATTACATTATTTAAAATAATGAACTTTTTCACAATATGCTAATTTGAGAAGGACCTGTAACTGTACATACAAAACTCAATACCCTGAAGGCCCTGCAGACAATTGTCAAGCTGTATATTGTTAGTTCCTATAACTTGTTCTATTTTTATTCTTTTAAATTGTCTGTGTTTTTGTCCTGTCATTCTGTTTGCACTGTGGAAGCTTCAGTTCATGAAAACAAATCCCTCGTATGTGTAAAAAAAATACCTGGCAATAAAGCTCATTCTGGATTCTGATTATATATAGATCATTGAGTGTGACACTTTTTGTACCATGTTAAGGGACTTCCCAATACTGTACCAGTCAACATTCTGCCCGTTTTATAAAGAACTTGCAATTTATGTATTTTTTCACTTATTGGATGTACCTGTCTGCAGTGTTTGGGGCCTGGCTACTGTATCATGCTGAACCAGCGAGTATTTATCGTAAAATAAATTCAGATTACGCGAAAGTGCAAAAAGGCAAAATTCGAAGACTATTCCAATAACACAGAAAGCGACAATGGTGTAAAATAAGGATAAACACTAGAGCAAATTTTTCTTTTACAGATGGAGGCATTTGATGGAAATGTTACGGTTTTCAATCTATACGAACGAATTTGCGGGTTTCTTCTCGAGACGGTAAGCTAAGTTAAAGTTAACATATTAATAGTTTATTTAAAGTAGCCTACTGGGACATACCTTCATTTCTATATGACCCGGTCTCGTAAGAGCTGTTTGTTGAAAAAAGGGTGAAGTTTGTTGGTTGGATTGGGAGAGACAATTATGCGCGAATGAAGCGGGTTTGCAAAAGTGTAATGGTCTGGGTGTTTGTCCCTTTAAGTGATTTGGGGTTTCCTCTGCCCCCTGGACTCGTTGTGTGTATGCTGGAGAAACACATTGTACTTTCTATCGGTTTGTTGCATACTTCCTTTAACAGTAATACATTCGTTGGAGGGGTGACCTGCATCGCGTGTTTTCTTCCATAACGCACAATATAGTTACAAAAGGTGTTTGAAAACATGCTTTATTGTAGTTTTTCGCTAGGTGTCACTAGTAAAGCACAGAAACCCTATGCCTACATAATTCTCCAATAGAGTTATGATGAGGCGATTTGTTGTTACAGCACAAAATAAGATTACTAAGGCAACTCTGTCTGTCAGAAAAGGCCACTCTAAATTGTTCTCGATTTCATCTTTCAAGATCTTCCAGATTAGACTCAAGCTCACGTGACACTGGCTTTAATTCTGCAGAGCTGGCGGATGTGGTGGGCTTTGACAGATTTATAGAATTTCTCGGGGTTAGCAATAAATACACATCACTGGGGAGAGAAAAGGACCTGTGGGTGTGGCTGAGTTCTCACCAGCAGGGGGCAGAACAGAAAAACAAACTCTGTGGGACTTTTCCTGTTTGTTGCTTTGGCTCACGTTTTCTTCCTCGGGCAATGCCTGAAAAAAAGTGGTTAATTTCTATCTGTTTGCTCCTTTTGAATCTGATCTTGTATTACAGTAAGGTCACCATAATGAATAAACTCCTAGATAAAATTAAATCATTCAGTTTAAATCACACATGATCAGGCTTAATAACTGTCTATCTTTCAATAATAATATACTGAGGCCTGTTTAGGTTTCCGAGTCATATTTTTTTGCAGAATCAGAAATAGATTACAGAGCTCAATTCCCTCTGTTTTAACTTATTTGTTTTGTCCTACTGTTGCCCCACTTTTTGGCTCAGGTAATTATTTGATTGTCTTTATAAAATAACCACAGGGTGGCAATGCAACTCCATAGCTAATAAAGTGAGGAAAGGAGGAAACTAGAGGTTCCAGATAAAACACACTTGGTGTTGATTATTCATATAAGCGTGGAAATACATCTTTTTGTTTTGCTCAATATCAAAACGAAAAACATAAAAATAAAAGACAAAACCATAACCATAATGGACACTTGATTTATGAGAAAAAATCTTCAGAATATTTTAGTGTTGTATTATACACTTATACATACACTCATACTTGAGTATTAATATTAAAATATACATTAGATGTATTAATGTTATATAGTGTTACAGTAATAATTATTTGTATATTACTAAATGCAAATGTCAGTTCAGTCTAGAGGAAAATTAGTAACACAAAGCACAGATGATTTCGCCACTGATTTGGAAGTTTTTCTTTGTTTTTGCTTACCTTGTCTCCCCTTCTCAAAGGAGAGAACCTGCCATCACTCAACTCCACAACTGTCCACAATCATTAAAATATGTGAGATGGGCCAAACCACAACACTAGGTCTTGCGCTTAAAAAAAAAAAAAAAAAAAAAAAAAAAAAAAAAAATCTCCATCAGTTTTCCATTGTGGCATTTATGTGGATGAATGGCCTTAGAAAGGTCAACACTGAACATTGATTACACACCTCGCTGTCAGAAGGGCCTGGGAGAGGGGTAAGTGGCCATTTGTTTTGTGCAAACTCTTGAGTGTCTAGAAATCTTCAAAAAGTGCTGGCAGAAAAGGCTGGCACTTTGTAGGGCTCTCCATCATACTCTGGCACCAGTTGACACTATAGAGCCGTTTAAGGGCTGGCTGCTCCCCAGACATCCAAAACTGCAGAGTGTGACTCTGCGGTTTTATTAAATGCATTGCTATTAAAATTAAAGCTAAACCTCTTTAAAAAATACATTTTCACAGGGCTGCACTGCAGAACATTTCAGCTGTCCAACTTTTATACAACAGTTAAATAAACAAGAAGGTAATATTAAGTATTTTACATTTTAGTCAATATTGCCATTTTTTTGGTCCACCAATGAAAAGAACTCTAAACTAAGCCAATGAAGATGTGTTCCTGAGCAACACAAATAATGATGTTTTCATTCCTGAATGAATTCTTTGAATCAGTGATTCAGTGACTTACTTGTTTAGTTCATTTAAATAATTCAGAGTTTATGAACCAATCAGTTAAGTAAACGATTGCATGACTTACTCTTTTGTTTCATTCCTAAATGAAACCATGTTTTTGAACAAATCGTTTGAATTAATGATTCAGTGACTGTTATAAAAAAACAAATCAGTTAAGTAAATAGGCCTAGCTGCTTGACTTGAGGCCTATTCACACCAAGGATGATAAAGATAAAGATATAGTTCTAAAAATCGTTCTCAGTATTAAAGAATAGCAGAGTCCACACCACAGCTATAACATTGACACCCAATCAGTATCCATCCTGCTATAATGAGCTTGAGAACTTAAAGCGTCAGATGAGTGTGCACTTAGAATAAACAGACGATATCATTTGCTGGTGTGGGCGCTAATATCTTTATCTTTATAGTTATCTTTATAGTTATAGTTCTTGGTGTGAACGGGACTTTACTCAGCTTTTCATTCCTGAAAGGAAACCATGTTTTTGAACAAATCGTTTGAATGAATGATTCAATGACTCACTTGTTTAGTTTTGAAATGAAATCTCTTATTAAACAAATCACTGAAGTAAATGGTTGCTTGACTTACTCAGCTTTTCATTTTTGAACAAATTGTGGATTTTTACATAGAAAAGCAATGCAAAAACAGAATGGTGGAATGCAAAAACACATTCTGCATTAATGTCCCCTTATGTGCTCTTGGAATGCTGTTTGTTCAATAAAATTCAAAGAATAGAACTAACTGTAATATATAATATATCTGGCTGGATTAAGCCTGAACTGAAGCCCTGCTAGTACTGCACTGCTAGTAACCATGTCGGGCTTTCTCACGTTCAAACCAAGTCTGAAAACATCTCTACGAAGAACAGCCTGTACAACAAAGTGCATTTTTTCGCAGATGTTGTTGTTGTTGTTGACTCTGAGGCTTGGACCAATGAGATGCAAATGGGTGCAGCCACATTAGCGGGTGGTGCGTTGGTTTTGTTTATAGGGACAGCAGAAGGGATTATTTCCTCCAGTCCATTTCATTTGATCCATATGGCCCAAAAGGCCTTAGCTTCAGCTGTGCCACAGCTTGGGAGCCATGGTTGAGTTTGTTATTGTCCCAACTCAGGCTGAATGCAGGGCTACAAATCCTGACAATATAATACGCACAGTCAGAGCTTTGGCTTTTTCTCTCTCCACAATGACACAGACAGAAAAGCAAAGCTTCTTTAGTGTTCTGGTTACTTATTTAACCTTCATACGCAAATATAAGTTTAAGTTTAAATTGATCTATCATTTACATGTTTGTCTCTCGGCGGAATCATCGATTACAGGGCTGTCATGATGAAGTCATGTATCTATAGAATTTTTGTCATCATCTAAAAGTGGACCTCTCTCTCTCTCTCTCTCTCCTCCCATGAGCAGGAGCTGAGCAGAGCGATTTACAGGCTGTCGGGTTGGCTTTGTTCCCGTGTAAGTCAAGTCTCGATGGAGAAGTGACGCATCAGTGCTCCAAATGGCCCCAGCCGTCTCATTGCATTATCTTCAAATGGCACGTCTGATGGAGAAGTTAGAGAAACAGCTCTCCTTGCTTCTTTCATTTAGATTTGCCTCCCTTATTAACATGTAACGCACCTAGATTGTCCTGTGTATCTTTGTGTTAACCAAAATTTAACATGTTTACTTAAGTACAAGACCCTGGTCTTGGGGATTTGTGTTGGTTTGTGCCATGTGATGTCCTCTCTAAAACAATCTTCATATGGATTTATATTGTTCTGGGTGCTTTCTCATTGATAAAAACATCAACAATGCATTAATACTGGGTCACCTATTATAGAGGGAGATTATGAGGAAGCTTTGAAACCTTTCGAGCAGAAGAGGTGAGAGAACCAACTCCTTATTCTGCCAGCGGCCGGTGTGTGGCTGTCTGGAGGGAAAGGAGCTCTGCACATGAAAGCTTGTTGATAATTTCATGAATGCCTGCACTGAAACACACACACACACACACTTGTATATGGTCACATTTATGACATATATAAGTGTTTCAGTGTGTGCGCTATGGGTCAGCTAAAAAAAATGCTCTTTATCTTATCCTGTCTGCAAAAGCAGCCTTCATATATACACACACACATACATACATTTGATTAAAAAAAAAATACAGTAAAACACTACAAATCATTACATTTAAAATTATTCCTGAGATGCCAAAGCCTACTTACTCCAGTCCTCAGTGTCACATGACCCTTCAGAAAATCACCTGAACAAGATCTAAAAATATTTGAATGATTGAATTACCTATATAAAACTTTGACTGTTTTTTAATACAAAACAATGTCAACTTAATTTGCTTGTGATTTTCAGTGCTTCAAATGTATTTCAGAGAATTGTAATGTATAATGAGAGCATTGGGTCTGAATAATATGAAGCCACAGACAGATAACTTTGACTGACATGAAGCCTCACTGGTGCCTGACTAATTGACAGCGTAAATATTGTCAAGCATTAACTTTTTCATGTGAAAGTGACTGAATGACAGCCTGCTCGGCCTTCAGGTTCTCCAAGCAATTTATCATCCTTATCTACACTGGGGGTAATTTATCTAGCTGAAAAGAGAAAATATGTTTACACTGTGATTCTAATAGGAAAGACATTTTGATATTTCACTTTTCTAAATTACTTGTCAAGCAAGGTGTGTCAGCAGACAGAGGTGAAATGACAACATTTTCTCCCCACAATTTCTCCAAGCAATTTAACTCTTTCACAATGCTCCTACTTGACTGACATTTGAGGTTTTACTGTCTCTGCTTTGTTTGGGGAAAGAAAAAAAAAAAGAAATGTTATACATCTATTAAAAGAAAAGTTTTATATGCAACAGAATGAGAGTAATCTAATATGAGTCCTTGTTGTTGCTAGGTACGATATTTTTAGTACAACAATTACATAGAGACAATTATATCTCAGATAGCAATTAATGGAATATAATTATCCACCACATACAACCGCAAAACTTTCCAAGGCTGACAGATAGCAAGTGTCAAGAGTGTAATGAAATCATGTTTAAAACAGATTTATAAACATATTCTGTGTTTAAATATTATAGTTCTATCATAGACCATATTTTCTGACTAGAAAGCTGCACACGTACAGCTAACCATGAAGTTATTCTGCAAATTTAAATGATGACCAATGATTTTTGCACTTAAAGACACCAGATATGATTCAGTAGTACAATTTTATTTAAAACTAAAAAAAAGTCAGCAAGTTGCAATTAAATTCGTTCAGTGCACAATATTATAATAGTTTTACATTTTGGGTATGTGCATACATTGTGCAACAACCTCTGATTACTCAAATATACATTAATGGCTTGTTCCAGACAAACAATAACACTTACTCTGTTCTGACGACACATCGACTTATACTTATCCCTATAAACATTTTCTCTTACTCTGTACACACAATAGACTGTCAAGAAGGCAAATATTGATATGTACATTCATGCAATACAATTCTGAGTACCTTATACAGTATATTATGTACAGTATAATCACATATATCTTCAGTTCATATATCTTGTTGAACAGGTGAATGACTGTACAGTAGATTGTGAGAATGTTTTACAGAATATGAAGAGGGATATTTGTTCACACAAGCTTGTATGTTATGTAAACATCATTGCTCAGTATGATTCATAGTTCAGTGTTACTATGCATGAACAGTGCATCACTGTTTCTACCACCAAGCTCCTGTCTATAAAAAAAGAGGGGGGAGGGGGGGGGATCTAGACATTTCGATATATACAGTTCCAATGAAAAAATAATGAAACAATATAGAGGGATCTAGATACAAGCTAAATTTAGGGTTAAGCTTGTTTGATGAATCACCTTGATACATCTTTAAAGTATCCACTAACCCACATAAAATCACAGTATTAATGACTTAAAAAATAGCTTTAAACCTTCGACGTAAAAGCTTGTAACATCCTAGTTTTTATGAGTTGCCAAGACTTGATGTGAATCTAGAATGAACTGCAAACATTCCAAAGAGATGGACAACAAATGTTGACGTGACACACTAACCAAATCACTGTTTTCTGTGATATTAGCCATACTGATTTGAGGAAATGACTGACTAGAGTAAAATCTATATATTTCCCATTGTATTAAGTTTTTTTAAAAAACGAACACATTTTTAAATTATTTTAACTTCAAAATGTAATTTTATGTAACCATTTTATTTCAAATTATGGTGCAAAATTATGGACCACTTTCATGAACAAATCCTGACTAATTGTGAAAGGGTAAACTGATATTGCACATCCATCATATTGTGTACATTCCATATTAATGTAACACAGAAAGCCAAACTAGTAAAAGAAGGATGCACCATATATCAGGACCATATCTGTTATAAGATAACATTAGTCAGTTTAGTATGTGTGTACATATTGGATATTTATTGGCAGATAATGGATATTTAATTGTAAACACTTGTTTTGAAATGCCTTTTGTCTACAGCCAACTTAAAAACATCATGGCAACGATTTACCCTTTACATTTCCTAAAGAGTGCTTTCCTATAATGGAACGCTCACCTATTATGATTTTTAAAATCTCAACTACTCAATCAATTATTCATCTCAAAATAAAGAGTTATCCATATTTCATACTGTACATAATGTTGTCTATGCATCCAAACATTGCTTTGACATTCACAAAAACCTAACAATTTTAGTTTGTGGTGTATTTTATTTTTTGACAAAATTTTAATTTTACAGATTTTAATATCAGCTATCAGACTACAATCTGTTAACTATCAGCAATGCTAACTCTAGCCTTGTGTTTTTTGTATTCTAAGCATGCACCTCAATAACTCAATCCATTTCCAATTGCATAGTAACACAAACCGCAATAAAGTTTTGGGCGATTAGGGAAAATGTCTTTTTCTCCATTGTATATTTTGGAACACAAAATACAGGATCATCCCTTCCTTTTGTTGATTCTATCAAAACAGTGGGGCCAATGCAGTCATTTAACCCATTAAAACACTCACACAATCTACATGAGGTAAGAGAACCCTTAATGTGTAATGAGGAACACTGCAAAGACAGAGTTAAAGACAAGAGAAGACAGGAATTTTAAAACATCATTGCATTCAACAGAAAGTGCATGCGTTTATTTAGTTGTTGGTGTTGTATATTGTCCTCAAAGGGGCCCCGGGGGGCCACCAGGTTGAGTCTTATGATACTCGTGCAGCTGCCAGCAACGCTAAGAATTTCCATGTCCTCCTCAAAACCTGCTTATACTTGCCTATACATGTCAGTCATTATGTATTCACTTTTGTCTTTTCTTTAAACATCATTTTATGTCCCAAGCAGGGCAGCCGTGAGGTTTACCATTCCTAAATTCATAATATACCTTGTGTCCATCTCATAAACCCAAACAGAGATGGTGGTGCTGTAGGGTACAGAATGTTCAGCTGTAGCATGGCCACTATACTCCAGTGTTATTGGTTTCCACTACCTGCTGTTTACAGCGTGAGCTCATGGCATACTCCCCTCGGCTTGTGCCGTTCTCTTCTTTTCGAAGGGGTTTCCTGGAAAAGAGCAGAAAAAGATTTAGCTTCAAATGACTGAGGATGCTATTGATCAGGTTGTAGAGGCTTGAGCTTAGTTCAAAGAAAACACAATGTCTCAAAGGCAAACAGAAAAACTAGGAAAGGAAAACACAAAGTATACTTATAGCAGGTTAAATTTGAATTGGTTTTTTTTTTCTGCACACCATATTTGTTCCATTTTACAATCAGTGTTTCAGGAAGCCCCTGTGCACACTTTTAGATGCTCCTTGAGACACTAACAAAGTCTGGATTGATAAACAGCAGCACAGGTCATCAAAGTGAGTTATTCTGCAGTTCAAATGACTTCCCGCAAGCCGTAATGGCTGCTGGACTTAAAAAGCTGTGGTATGCGCTCTGGCCTGTCCGTTCTTTATTACGATTTGAAATATGCAACCTGACTGCAGCCAATTGCCTTCATAACTGCATTAAATCCAGAGCTGCCCAAACAGCGGAGCACGCAGATCCAATCTGTTGATATTTTGTTAAATCATGTCAGTCACATATTGACTTAATGGTAGAGAGGGCCTGATGTAAGAGCTGAGAGATGGATGCTGGGCTTACACATTTTGTAAGATGCCAAAATGAATATCAGTAAAGGTTTGAATTAGTTAGGGCATATTTAATCCTTCAGCTTTTGCAAAGTAAGTCTGTACAGAAAGGGGCCACATGAAAGCAGCTATCGACAATGTTCAATAAGGTAATGGAGTAGCCTGATGCCAAACTACCACGTCATTGCTAAAACAGTAGGGCTTCAATAGCGACTGGTTTAAGGATATAAAGAATCTCCATAGTGAAATTGATTTTTAACAATACCTGATAAATATTTAAAGACAGCCTTAATATAACTCGAAGGTTTAAGTGCTGAAGTATGCCTCCGTAGAAACTATTAGCCTGCTTCCTTTTTTAGTAAATCCGAATTAAGTGAAATCCCCTAAGACTACAGTTACCATGGAAATGACATTAAAGTTCACTAAATTCACAAACTAGTGAAATTTCTATCAAACTGATAACTAGAGAATTGCTCAACAGCACAGCAATAAAACTACCATATATACATTACCATTCAAATGTTTGGGTGACCCTATGGTGACCCCAAATTTTTTTAACAGATTTCACATAGATTTTACAAAATACCTGCAGTACAAAATAATATGATAATCAAATTTACACAATTTATTTTGTAATGTTCTATGGGATTAGAACATAAAAGACATTGACTGCAGCTGAAATCAAATACTTTCAGAGTATATACAGTATTCAAAGACCCTTTCATTTATTTGAGTTTTGTTAAACAAATACAATTTAACCACAAGTAACAACTTTAGTACACAGAGCACTTACATTTGAAAATGTGACTCGCAATTTTTATTTCCCACCATTACTATTTATTTATTTATTTGTTTTTGGATCTTTTTGCTTTGTACGGAGCCCCGCACATGCCATGCAGGAAAAAATAGTAGGCTAAATTGTGTGCATGATTTACTATTTCGTTCCCTCGATTTGCTAAATCGTGCACAAGATTTATAAATCGAGTGAACGAATTAGTAAATTGTGCGCACGATTTAGCAAATCGAGGGAACTAAATAGTAATCATGTACAGTAAACCCTTTTAGTACATCGAGGGAACGAATTAGTAAATTGTGCGCACAATTTTTTTTTTTTCTGGCATGTCATGTGCAGGGCTCCGTAGCTTTGTATCAAATGCTGCAATTATTCAACTCAAAGTTGTCTGGGGTTCAAGGGTTAGAAGGCTTAGAATTGTGTGGAAAAAAATGTGAATCTGACTTAGAATGAAAAGTGTGAGGTCACTGAGTTCTACACTAAACACACCAGAAGCCTGAACAATAACAGTAAATACCAGAACGAGAGATTCCACATCACATTAATGATTAGGTCAGGAAAAATAGAAATGGTCATGAGAAAAGAAAACAACCTGACCTTTACAGAGCCAATCTCTACTGTCTGCAGCACTCTGTGGGTCTGTCTGGAGGACAAGTCTAATTTCATAAACAGGGCTTTGAGCTCATTAAAATTGACCCGTTTCTTCCAGAGAAATACACAAGAGATAGCAACTTGTTGAATGAAGGCTGCTTTTGCAGACAGGATAAGATAAAGAGCATTTGTTTTTGCTGACCCATATGAAATGTCATTGGTATGTGGAGCCGAGCTACAGCTTCAACATCCATCATTTAAACATGGTAAAATGCTTCGTGTTTTTGAACCTCGTTAATATTCATCAAAGAATTTAAAAAAAAAAAAATTAAAAATCACAACTGTTTTTTTTTTACATTTATAATAATGTTACTTGAGCACCAAATCAGCATATTAGAATGATTTCTGAAGTATCATGTGACACTAAAGACAGGAATAATGACTGCTGAAAATATTACATTAAAAATACTACTGAAAAAAGTTTTCGAATTGGAATAATTGTTCACAATATTACTGTATGCACTGTATTTTTTATCAAATAAATGCAGTCTTGCTAACAAACAAAAATCTTGCCAAGCTCTAACTACTTCTTTAAAGGCAGTATATGTTTCAACAGATGGCTCATAGTAAAAAACATGGTCCAAATTTGTTGACTTTCATAGTATGGGGGAAAAACAGTTGAAACATTCTTCAAAATATCTGCTTTTGTGTTCTGCAGAATTAAAAGTCATATTGTCTGGAATGACAGGAGGGTGAGTAAATAACAGGATATTTAATTTTTGTGTGCATTATTACTCTAAGTTATAGTTACTTTTTCTGCTGTTTGATTAGACAGCATATGATTATGAACATAGACATTGTTCCTGCTTTTCAGCTTCTAAAGAAGACCTAGTGTTTCAAACCTTGAGCAACGAATACAGCTATACCTTCAACTGAATTCCTTGTCAAGATTGATTAAATGTTCAGAGGTAGCTAGCGCTCATCTGTTGTGATAAACACAGTCTCTGTCTCTTGGGCAGGACTGATGAGACAATCCCATAGCTCTGCAGGGGCCATCTGTCACAAGATGCCCCAGGCTGCAGGGCTTTCCTATAAAGACCTCCTCTTGCTTTGCATGATTTACACATGGGAAAAAAACTCTGCTTCATCTGATTTTTGAGGGGAGGAGTGGGGAAGGAGAAGGATAGCAAGAAAAAAAAAAAAGCAAAGGAAACAAGATCTTGCTATCCTCCTTCCTTTCAGAAGTCAACACACAGAGAGAAATAACATAGTTACATTATCCTTGACAAAACATTAAACAGAACATAATTAGCTTAACTAAACACAAGTTTATAGAAGCATATTATAAATAAAAGAAGAGCTGTAGAGCTGCACTGTAGGGCAGGGTCACTTAAGGACTGGTCTTTGTCTATCTGAGATGCTTGACGGTGGGACAAATAAAGAACAATTCGATGCAAATGGATAACTCAGACTGCATAATGAATAGTCAGATTCTTTAAGCAAAGAAGGCCCTTTGGATTGATCACATCAGCCATGTCTTCTCAATTCACGTACATCCTGTCTGGTAGTCCAATGCATTAAAGTACTGTTTATGCTTTTTCAGCTAAACAGTAGTTTTCCCACTGAGAGCTTGTTTCTGTCCCCCCTCCAACCTGCTAAAGGCTCATGGACTCCAGCAGTCGTGCAGATGTCCCTCGAGTCGTGTAGCTCTACTGCACCGTGTGCAGATGCCCTAACAGTCGCCCAGTTTCTCTGTGGACCGCTCAGCTTATGTAACGTGCCAGGACGGGAAGCTAAAATCTCCTTTATCTTTCCCCTGAAATCAGCACTGAGCCCGCTTGCTCGCACACTCTCTCTCACTCCGTATCTGCTCTCTTTACCCACCTTTTCTCACTGATGGGAGAGCAGCACCTGAGAGGTCCTCGTGGCCATTCCCCAGCATTTCAGCACACTGTTCGGTTGCCTGGGTCGTACGTGACCTCTCCTCTGAGATCAACACATAAATCCTGAGGGGAAAATGTGAGCCAAAAATGTCTCTCGGATTAAAATAAATGCTGATCAGGAAGGATAAGTTCTGAAGCATAGCTGAAGTTAGAAAAACAAGCGATAACTTGTAAGAGCCGTTCTCTTCCTGTGTAGATGCCTAAAAAACTATTTATACTGTAGTGACAAAGATTATTATTGTTCTTTTTTTAATTATTATGATTTTGGATATGTTAAAGTTTGGCTTTAGAGACACGCTATAACAGCGTGAAACTATTCATTTCTTTATTGAGTGTACCTTTAAAATTCAAAGCTGAATAGAATGTACATAAACAGTCCACATATTTACATACACTCATATAACACTCAAGGTTTCTTGTTTGGTAAACACAGGGTTGGATCCTCAGTTAGTCTTTTCTAATTGAAAAGAAGCCTGGAATATCATTGCAAAACATTAAAAAAAAAACATCCTCACCTCCAAATGTGGGCCTGGGCCCTTAATAATACAAGATGTGTAGTACACACATGGCTATACACAACATTACAGGTAAAGGTAAATATTTTATAACCTGGCTCTTTGGAATAGGCACCAGAATGTATTCATTTCCTCTGAACATAAACAGAGTGGGCTGAGATTGTTTCCATATAACTGTAGGATAAGGATAAGTTAAATGATGCTGTACAACTGTCATGCAGCAAGCTGTCATGTCCCCATCAAATCTTAATAACTGGATAGAATATTTTAATTACCCCCCCCCCCCCAGATGTCATTAATCATAATACTCAACTGTTTTATCACAGTATCACAATTAAACAAACTTAGAAGTGATAAAAAAATTATCTTCTAAAATGAAAGCAGGCAAATTTATTAAACAACATAGTCCCATTTGTCCCCCCAATATCTCATCAACATCTTTTTAATGTAGCAAATTTTCTTGGGAATATTTATCAATTTATTTTGTAATATTCCTTTAAAATTTGTAAAATTTTGGTTTGTGGTATTAGTTGGTTTGTGTCTTCAAAATTCAAAAGATACTTAAAAAAAAAAAACAATTAACCTCAAGCTGACTGTCAATCCCTCAATTATCCTTCAATTATTTTATGTTTTTTATTTCTATCGCGTTAGGCATCTTGTAAAGATCTTTGTCATTTCTTGTAAAGTTTAAGTGCCCTGAGCTTAACCAGAGCATATTTATGAAAACCTGGTGTACTCTTTTAGAAATCACAACAAAGGAAATATATATATTTTTTTTAAATTAGAGAGTTCAAAAAGGTACATAAAGTTGTCCAATAGTGGTACTGTCTAGAATGTTTATTACCCTCAAGCACGAGTGTAACACATACACTCAAATATTAATCAATAAGAGATGTTTTCCAAGGTGTACAGAATGTGCACATTTTTTTTTACCCTGTGGGGGGGGGGGGAGGGGGGCAGAAAAAGGCTGACAGACAATTCAAGCCTTTTTGGCCTCAGTGTCTCATAGAGCACCTTAAACACAAGCCTAAATCTAATTAACATTTTTAAATGTGAATGAAGTTCACCCAAAAAGTTATTTTAGGATGTGCTGACTGTAACTATGCATGACAGCATTTAACAGTGCTGCAAGTTCAGCAGAGCTAAGAGAGTGGGGGCGAAAAAAAGACAAACTGAAGTTATGTTTGCCCATCTTATCCTGAGGGCTTTTGAATGTGTTTGTTTAGAGTCTTCATTATCATAATTACACTAACGTCCAATGACCGGAATGCTTTATCATTCGTTTACAGTGGTCAAAAATCACGAAGCACCACATTTCTCTCCTCTAAGATCTATTCTTCACTATATGCACTGAGCAACTTTTCAACAAAACTGCTTTAGCTTTCCCCTCCAGTGACTCTAATTCCATTAAACTCATTACAATAAGTGAGCCACACCAGGCTTCAGCATACAGAAGCCATAAAGCAATGATTGAGGTAATAATCCGAGCCTTCACTGGGACATTTTAGCAACTGTTTGAAGAAGCACCATTTGCGGTGCATCGGTCATTGGGCATAGCTAAATGATGTGTTTCGCATGCCATATAAAGGAAGGCATTAAACATTTCTCTATCTTCATTTTGGCAGACTGGGCAAGCTCATTAGTGGGGAAATAGCTGCCAGCTGGGTTTTTCCTTTGGGAGTTGGCTTCCTTATACCAAGTTCTCAGGCAAAAAAAGAGGCAATGTGTAACAAACAGATTCACCAAGTGAAATGATTCCAAAACAGAGCTCATAACAAGTCCCCATTTAATAGCCAGGAGGGGATGTTCCACAGCTTTCATAAATAAAAGATTAATTTCCAGAAGACTGGAATGTTTTAACTTTAACAGATTGGATCCACCTCCGCTAGTTTCACTGGAAAATCTGAATAGTTTCAATTTAATGAGAGTAGCTTCGGGATGCAAAACAAACCAGGCCAAATATAGTCAACTTATGTTTATCACATGGAATCTGTTTTTTGGGGGGTTGAGGCAATCAGTTCTGGTCCTGCAAGGCAATTTGTCAATAAAGCATTCCAGTTATGCTAAAATATACAGCTATGATGCAGATATAACAACTGTGATGTAAATCACATTCACAAAACTATGATTAATGAAACTGCGTCCTTAATGTTTTAATTATGTTGTTACCATTTATCACAAGCAATAAGACACAAAAGGTTGTGCAACTATGGTCACAGTGCACACAGATTGCAGGTAATTGCAGTGTGCTGACTCTTCATTTGTATATTTAACAAAATTTCTTCCCCTTCCTTTTTGTCATGGGGAATACCCTGGTTATTACTTGCATGAGACTCCTATGCAACCAGCCATTAGATGTTTTATAGATGAAACCTGATGATACCTCCTATGTTGACCCACCAATTTAGGAGTGTTGTGGTTAAAGATCGAAATGTTTGAGGATGGTTGGACCCCCAGCTGATGATACCAGCCAGGATAAGGCTTCTAATGATATATCATCATCCTAAGCTAAGTGTGAATTCACATTTTTTTTTTTTTTTTTTTGTTTTGTATATTCACAATCAGCACCCAAAAAACTAGAAAGGTTTAAACAAATATGAAGAGGAGGAGAACACCTGCAGCAATAAATCATCATGATAAATAGACAAAAGTTTCAGTGACATGCTGCACTATCACAGATAAAAATGGTATCTCAGTGGCTCTCTTTTGACTAAAAGTTACTTCTCTTTTTAGCCAGTATTGGCTTTATATGGGATTTTATTACATGGTCAGGTTTTCACAAAATGGTATGCAGCCAAAAATGTTTGAGTTAACACTATAGCTCATAAATAATAAAAAAGTGTTGAAGCTACTGCAGAAAGTGATATAGTGATAGCATATATTAAAGGTCAATGTTCATTCCTTAAATAAAAAATGCTTACTAACTCCAGCCTGGCAGATGAAAGCTTTTATGATTACTTAGAAGAGAAATAAAAAGAAATATGATACAGCAAAATGCAAAATAGCAATACATCTGCTAAATCTATGAATTGTCATAGTTTAGCCCTGGATGTATCAAAGACAGTCTGGAGCCGCTTTCCTTGTTTCGCTGTGTGAGTGATTTGGACTGTCTGAGGCCATTTCCCTGTCTGCAGCTGATTTGACAGGCCTCTCAATTGTTCCCTTGACAGCATGTCACTGGTACCAAACCCAAAAGAGCAGCTTAAGGCTGACACACCACGCAATGCTAATGCCTTCTACTGCACCATCAGTGCAAAACACATTCCATTTTTCCATAACCATATCAAACTAAAATAACAACATTCACAATTCATGTTTCAGACAAAAAAGCAGAGATATCATCTTTTTTGCCTTGTTATCTTTGTTATTAAGGAAGCATGAAACAGATAAACACAGATAAAACGCTAATGGAATTTTCTCTGTTTACCTCTAGGCTTGTATGGTGCTTTAAAAAACAAAGTCAACATCAACCTAAAGGTATAGTTCACTCAGATATTAAAATTTTGTCATCATTTACTCACCCTCATGTCGTTCCAAAAACTGTATGATTGTTTTTCTTCTCTTGAACATAAAAGATAATTTAAAAAAAACGTTTTTTTTTCTCTAGTTGAAACTTTCTTCAAAGTTATTTCTCTTGTTCCACACAAGAAAGAACTGAATTACAAACAAAGGCAATGACCAAAACTTACCTCTTATACCCAAAATACTTTGCAATTTAATATACATGGCCAAAATTATATAAAATGTGTAAAAAGTTACAAATTACACAATGCTCACATTTGACTAACTTCTGTTCTTGCTCTTTTTTTAAATGCTGGCTCTGAAAATGAAGACAAGTAAAATCAACCAATACAAGAGATGCATAAATAAATACAATACTGTAGCATAATATATCTAAAACTACAGAGATTACCTCTTAAGGCCTTGTAGCAAATGATGGCAGTCAGGAGGAGGAAGATCACAGATGCCCACAGCTTACTGTCCCCAGTACTAAGATCTCCATCTCTCTCCTCCATGGCCGTTATGGGGGATACAGTGGAGGGAGCCACTGTAAGAGAGACAAAGTTATTTAAAAAGCATGCAGAGCACAGAACAATAAATAAAGACAGAGGATATGCAGGATAAGGATGTGCAAAACTGCATCAAACTAGTGGGGGCTTAAGGAAGCCCTGAAACAGCTAAACGCAGAGCAACAGAATGCAGGGTTCTCATTTTATTTTACACTAAAAAAAAAATCACAGTGCTCATGGCAAAAATATAAAAATAAATAAAAACTCTCAACACAAAACAGTGAGATGGCCAAAGGACCCCTGTGTACATGTGCTACATAGACCCAAATTTAGGAAGTATTCTGAGCTCAGTTTATACAGCAAGATCACAATCATTATAAAAATTTGTTATAAAAGTGGTGCTTTGATGCTCTGTAGCTAAGTAAATTTAAAGAAAACAAATTCACAGAGCACCTCTGACAGTTAGAAAGACAGCTTCACTAGTACATTAGTCAGTTGTTGGACCTGTCCCTTAATGTAGAGAAGAGTACTTCTACCAATCACAAGGCTGCAGCATTCTGCTCTAACACCATTTTATCATTCCATATCCGAGAGGCGCTTTATGTGGTGGACCATTACACAGCCGTCTCATCCAGAAACATATTAGTGCTTCAGGCTGCTCCTACCTTTCCCACCACTTTAAAGTTTGGGATGAGTTTTCTCTGGATGGTGAACTAATAGTGGCACCCTGCTTTAGTGAGCAGTTTTAATGGTACTTATAAAAATGCCACAGAGAAGGCCCCTAATTAACAAGTTCATTGCCCTCATGAGCACACAAGGCTACTGCTTCTTCTCTCTCACCCTCCCTTCCTCTAGATCTTCGTTTCCTCGGCTTTCCACTATCGCAAAACCTCACTGTCTCTCTTTCATTCTGTTTGCTTTTCTTTACTAAATACCCCACTTTTAGAATTGAGCTCAGATTCAGATATATCTGCTTCTGAAAACTCTGTTGACAGGCCCACAATTTTTTTATTTGGCGCATGGCAAGCCACATATATTACTACCTGTGAGTTAGTCGGCAAAATTCTGTGTTCATGCTTACTATCTATTTGATAGTGACATGAAAAGGGGAAGCTCGGCAAACAGAGACAATTGTGGAATCATTCCACACATTTTCGCCTCTGAAACGTCACTTAAAGCTTTGTTCTGCGGTATTTGAAACAGTCCTAGAAACCAATTTATATTACTACAGACCTCAGTCGAGCAAGAATCACACACACTTTAAAATCATCTCTGCAGGTTAAGGCATTTAACCAAGGGTCCCAGAACGGAAAGAGACATGCGTCGAAACGATACAGGATCCCCATACAGTGCGACCAACCACTCTGAATCACATGTGACAATTCAGTCCAATGGAAGGGCGAGCACTTGTGACAGGGTGGGGTGACATAACGACAGGAAGCTTAAAAAGCACATGCGCGTGCGAACCGGCCATCAGCTTCTAGGAATGGAGCAAGTGCTGGCAGGGATGCCGGAAGTTATGGCCCCTGAGACGCAGCATCTCGTTCCTTCAGGGGAACCATGACCTGGAGGACGTCCCCTTCAGGAAAATTGAGCTGTGTCAAAACACTATGGTAACGAGAATACCTACGCGCGAGACTCTCAAAGGCCCCACCCACAGCTTTACAGCGCCGGGCAGGGGGGCACTTCACTGTGAGAGAAGATCTCTAATGACCGAATCTCCATGTGCGCCATCGAGGAGAAAATAGGACACAGGATCTGGTGTGCCCGTTTGTACAAAGGGTGCGAGCACAGGACTCCATGGTGGTTGAGTAAGAGGACCAACGATGTGTTGTCGGTGCGCACCAAACGTGGTGACTCTTAGGTCTGGGAGAAAGTGTTTAGTGATCGAACACGGCCAGCATTCCAGAACAATGATTATTCCACTCAGATGCGACCAACCACAGACCACAGGCAGGTGGCCACTTCTGACCACACCCCAAACCGGTGGGTATGAGTCTGTCGCTGCGTTACATGTGACAAGGGGTGTCCAGCACGGCCTGAGACAATGAACAAGTTTCTCTCCACTGTTAAGGCACGTAGGCACCTCCCGTGACCTTGACATGCAAAGTTGGTTCATCGCGAGAAAAACCTTGGTCTTGAGCCACCCACTGTAGGGGTCTCATGTACAAGCAGGCCAAGAGTTATCATTGTTGCGACGCAGCTAATCCATCAGACAGTGAGTGACCAGCCTTCTCCTTACTCTCGCGACTGGGGTGAAATGGATCCGAGCAGGAGACATATGTGCCTGCATCGGGTCGAATCCCACAACCATGCCCAGATAATGGTTCTGTGTACTGGAGACAGTGAGTGCCAGCCTTCTCTTACTCTCGCGACCTGTGGTGAGGATCCGAGCAGGAGACATATGTGCCCTGCATCGTGGTCGAAGTGTCGGCCCCCACCATGCCAGCATAAGTGGTTCTGTCTACTGTAGAAAGCACACTTTGTTGGCGCTTAAGTCTCAGCCCCAGCTCTTTCATGTGGGTTCAAGCTACTGGAGAAACCAACATCTTGATGTCCAGACACCATCTGCTCTGATTTGAGCCAATATCAACAAAATCGTCGATGTGGTTGAGTCGTGAAAGTGTGAAGAGTGCAAGGCCAAAGAAAGAACCGGTAATTGTTAGGCTTTTTTCCCCCACAAAAGCAAACCTCGGAAACTTCCTATGAGAGGAAGGATTGGAGATATTGCCATCGTTTTAGATCGATCGTGACACACCAGCCATCCTCAGACTTGGTCTGAGACACAACCTGACCGCCTCAACCTCCCTCAGAGGAAGAGATGTTAAACACGTGCTTCTCACTCGAGAAATTTTTTTAATCTTCATCTTTAATTTGTATATTTAACTTCTCATAGTCAGATAACTATTTTATTTTATTCCTCAGAATTCAATTCAGTCAAACAACCAGACGAGTAAACACGGTCTGGTGCAGAAAATTCACATTAAAACAACTAAATGATGTAATATACGCGTTTCCCTCGGCAGCACGCGAGCCGCTCAGTCACACAAACAACCTTCCAATCCCCTCAGAGAAAGAATGGCCACATCAGCGAACTCCTCACTCAGAGGGGGAAAAAAACTGCAGCCATGGGCTTCCAAGCCTCGAGATGATCTCTAGAATTTGAGGGATAGCGGGTGGAGATATGAAGAGCCGTCTCCAACCAGTCTGCCAGCTCATGGTTGCTGATCCCCGCAACTGTTCAGTACCCCCGCTGCCTGCCTCAGCAGCAGGCAGGACCAGCGATCGCAAGATCACAAGCATGGGACACACTCCTCGGAGCGGCCCAGCTCGAGAGCGGAATGCTTAACAGAATCAGAATCAGAACTGAGCTTTAATTGCCAGGTATGTTTACACATACAAGGAATTTGTTTTTCTTGCACAGAAAGCTTCCAGCAGTGCAACAGAAATGACAGTGACGGAACAAAAAACACAAGATACATATAAATAATAAACAATAGAAACAGAAGTAAGGAATAACAATATACAAATTGACAATTGTATGTGCAGGGTATATTACAATAGACAGTTTTGTATGTACAGGTATATTACATCCAAATTTGAAATGTAGACTAAGGTATGTGTGTTCGACAAATAAGTGTATGAGTGTATAAATAGTGTTGTGTGTTCCACAGTTATTGTCAAGTGTTCATGGAGATGGACTGCCTGAGGGAAGAAACTTGTTTCCTGTTTCTGGCCATTCTGGTGCTCAGAGCTCTGTAGCGGTCGACCAGATTATGCTGTTTCATCATAATATTAGGCATAATATGCTTGTGTAACTGATGCTTGGTTGCAACTGGCGAGCTACATCGATGCCTCCATATCAATATCCTTGGCAGGGGAGCATCGCGCCCTCTACCCGGGGGGGAAGACTGCAGTGTGGGCTTCTGAAATCCATGAGCACCGGGTGCCGAAAGCAAAAACCCACAAGAACAGCCCACTGCTCTCCGCCCTCGGCGAAAAGTGGGGCCGGCCTTCGAGAAAAGCTAGTGAAGGTTCCCACCTCAAAGCGACCCCTTCTGAGAGTGAAGCAATGGCAGTAACCAAATCCCTCGCCAGTGCAGCAGAGTCAGCTCCCTCGAGAGCTGACTCTGCGTGGCTTCGGCTCTCAAGGAGACAACAACACACAACTGTGTGTCCCCACCACAAATATCTTGTTTTTTTCGTCTTGCGGGCATGGAAAAACACACAGCCTGAATAGGCCTGCTCTCACCCAAAACTTTTTGCTCTGACAGCTTTGACATAATAGAGCTTATCGCAGTGGACAAACACAACACGTAATAAGACTCCACAAACAGATATAACGACTAAGCTTAAGAATTGAGGTTTTTGAAATAACTCTTCTATGCTTAACCTGCCTGCATTTGTTGATAAAAAAATACAGAAATTACTCTGTCTGCATTGGTCTAAGTGATTTCCTTCAGTAACCAGTCTAATATCTGATTTGGTACGCAAGAAACTTGTCCTAATATTATCAAGGTTGAAAAGCGTTTGTGCTACTGAGGATATTTGTGGAAACCATGATCAGTGTTTTTCAGTAATCTTTTGAAAAATTGGAAAAATTCATAACATCTATTTGAAATAGAAGTTTTCTGATAAATGCAAGTCTTTCCGCGTCAATGCTTTGAGTAAAATTTAATAGGTCACTGATGAAAAGTATAGATTTATTTAAAAATGGGAAGAAAAAAAAAATCTTACTTGGACCTCAAACTTTTAAACGGTTTTTATTATTATATTATTATAATACGTATATGTTGTGAACTCATTTACACTCATATTTTCTTACCCATTGCATCACAATCAGTCTGGTAATCATAGATACGCATGAAGAAACATTAAAACTTGATGTGGTAAATCATAGATAAGGAAGTTAACTATGAAACGGGGTCAGTTCGAGAAAGGTTCACCAGTCTTACCAGCTGAGCACGGCTCCAGCACAAGAATCAGCATATCTTTCAATGGAAGAGGAGCAGTGGTACACACTGTGACAACTTTACACAGAATAAATACTACAGACACACACCCTCTGTTATTTCTCATTAATTCTCACAAAAAACTCCCATTAATTAAAAGGTGGAGTAAGGTATTAGCCAGGAGCTTCCAGAGTATTAATTTTTTTTCAGACTGTGGGGGAAACTGAATAATTGTCCCTTGGGGTCGAGACCAATGCATCAGCAACTTCTATGGCTTCTCTCTTGCTGTTTATCATTCTGATTGATGCACCAAGCCTCACTATTTAGACCCGATGGAAGAAAAGCAAACGCATAAACTGCAGAAATTATTCAAAAGCAGAACAGTCACTCTTGTAATTGATTACCCAATTCAGATTCTTTATTCTGAACTACGCCCCACACCGGAAATCTAAAATACATTATAGAGAAGGCAGAAAAGCTTCAGGGCAAGTGAACAAGGTCTAGACGAAGATGACTCCGTGACCTTATTTAAATGTCAAAAGTAGACTTGTTAAATTTGTAAAAACATCTACACGAGGACGTATACTGGTTAAATACACATCTAGTAATACCATACATAAGACATACCATACAGCAAAGTATATTTCCGGTGCTTTTATTTCCTCTACTTTCACACACAGAATTTGTTTGATTGTCTAGGCTTCTCCTGTGTATTCTTTTTTTATGCTCATGCTCTCTGTATGAATAAATTAGCGCATGAGCGAAATTACCTATATTTGAATAATTGAGTGTACTGTCTGACTGGAAGAAAGGGTCGGTCATCAGAAGGATCTTAGTCTCGATGGCCCCACAAGCTGTGTGTGTGTTTACCGAGAAATGATGGCTGCCCCAAAGGATGACCTCCGTGGCAAAGAGTGTCTAGCTGAGTGAACTAGTAATTGACCTTGTGCATCTGTAGGGACTGTCGGAGCACACAAGGGAAAGGGGACACTGTCAGCCACTTTTCATGTTGGGCCAGTGTTGACAGTGATTAAACGGGCCGGCGGGGTATAGTCTCGGACCTGGTACGCACGAGCCAAAGTATGATGCGTTTCCCACCGTCGGGCAGAAGCTCTGCTGCGCTTCACTAAAAACACGCCCTTTACATGCCCCTAGGAACAACGTTACGCAACCCATCCAACAACAGAGAAGAATTAATCAGAAAAATAATCAGAAAGTCCCTGGAACTAGTGCGATCACAAAACAAACATGATGAAAGCGGCCCTTTGTTTGCATGCTTTGTTAATTATTTTAAACCTTAAGCAACAATGTTTTACAATAAGTGATACATTGATCATATAATGAATTAATTTATCAGGATTAAAAATTAGTCACACAGAAATGAAGCGGTAACCTATAAACAGTTATTTAATTAAACAAAAAGGACACAGCCTACTTATTCAGTTGGGTCTGATTCTGTTCATTTGTTGTAATAGTGTAAGTGGTATTTTATTATTCAGTCTGCTTCTGTTTTTTTTTATTAAAAGTAGAGTATGTACTTTGTATTTTATGGAGCTCATAATGAATTAACATTATATATAATATGACATACAAGACATATCAAGACGAGACATATGACAGATTAAATATGTTACTAAATAAATACACGATTGTTATTGAGAATGAGAGGCTGACGTTTGATTCCTTCAAGCGGTATTTACCATGTTTACTATGGTAACGTTAAGGCTAGCGTGCAAAGTCCTTTGCATCGCTTAATATTTCTGCCTTGTATGGTGATTATAATCCACATCAGATCTCAAACATTAGTTATTTTAAACACTCGTTGCAACCTGAAAGTGAGTTTTGAGCTAAAATTATTTGAAAAGTCTTTAATGCTGATGTTATAGCTGTTAGCTTTATGAAATGATCCGTGGTGTGTCGATGCTCTCCAGACGCAGAAAAACTCCATCTCCGTCAGGTAAGCAAACTGATGAATTATAATGTATATGTTGTGCTTGTCACTTCATCATGTTGGTTGGGGGAGTGGTTAGTGTGCACGATTGGCATGTTGTCAGAACCTGACACCTTAGGTTTAAATCCCAGGTGAAGCATGTATATAATTATAATAAATATTTTAAAGTTGTGTTTTTATTGTTCTGTTCTTGTAATGTGTTGTAACATCTTCCTGACAACTGAATGAACTCTTAGTGAATATGTTATTTTGGTCATTAAAAATTGACCTTAATTAAAAGACATCAAGCCACAACGCCTGGCATTTTACATATAAAAGACTTTTATTTAATCTATTAATTGTTCTGCTGCTTAATTCCACTTTTTTACTTTGCAGGAGTTAGGTTAAGACAGATGTGACGATTGTGTGGTTTGTTCCTGACCCTGTTGATCAAAAGCAGATTTCAGGTCTCGAAACACTTGTGAAACGCTCAATGCTTGATTCGCCTTAGTCACGTGACAGGGTGTTCAAATCAACACTTCGGAGACGCAGGTTTCGAAAACATCTGCGCTTCAGGATCTCGACACAGTGTCGAAACGGTCAGTTCGCCATCAGCCATTCCTAGATTCATACAAGAATGATATTTTGAATATAATTATGATGGATATTTTCTTAATTAAATTTTCTGTCAACTGATAATTTTTCAATTTCATATTTTGTAATTGTTTTGGGGTTTTTTGCATACTTTTACAGTTTCACAGTTTAATCATAAACTTCAGAAACGACTTGATGTCTCCGGCGAGGTTTTTTGAGTCACTGTTTAACTTGCTGGATAGTTAGATGCCAGAGAAGTCTAATAAGGCCAGTATAGAAATCACTGGACAAAATGTGCATCGGCAAAAGTGTGCACCAGAAAAGGCTTATAATATCCAACATTAAAAGCATGGATGTAAAAGTTTAATGCGAGTACCTGTAACTTGTACACTGTGAACAGCATTGTCTCCTGTCTATGATAAAGGAGCAGCAGACAGATATCAGCGGTTCGGACTTATGAAGGCAGAGCGAACCAGGCCTATTAGATTAGGCTATTTTTTTGTACCTGCTCTCCTGTTTAATGGAGTTACATGGCTCTCTGGATTGATTGCTGGGCAAAAACTGATTTTAAAATAAGATGATTGACAGGCTTCCAGATATAAAAAACAAACAATAAAACTCCATTGCGTTGAGCTCTGCACATTTTTTGGTAGACTGCCACAGAAGGAGCAAAGTCAGGGACGTTTTAAAGTAATTGATGAGAAATTTTTCAACTCCAGACTAATTTTTATTGCTCAGAGTATGGGCTCATCATTCTTTTATTCACTCTCACTCTCTCCTCAGTTGCAGTCCCATCTGCTGATGTCCTCATACTTGAATGTTATCCGATATTACAAAGGCAAGAAGTGGCTGCCACTGGCTTTGATCTCACAGAAATTTAGATGCCGTTAGGCATGTGAGACCTTCATTCTGCCAGACTGGATCACTAGGATTTAACTGAAAGCCCCCAATCACATCCATTTGACGCCTGAGCCACAGACCCTCTTGCGTTTGATCGCAAAGCGCAGGTAGAGAGGGCCTCCGCTCTCCTTCTACAACGGGAAAGTCTGCAGGCAGAGAGGGAGGGATCCCACGAAGGAAAGTCTGCAGGCAGAGGGAGGGAGCAATCGGGGCCTCCCCATCCCTGTGGGTGGCTCATCCACACTCATGACAAAGTGCAGTCCTAGCAAAGGCAGTGTCAGAGCCTGCAGGCAAACTGCTGCTTCCCCCAGCCTACCTAGTTAGTATACGCAAACAGGAAAAACATCACTACATCAGCCAATGACGATGAGTGAGTGAAATAAAAAAAAAATAAAAAAGTGAGTACAAAGCTGATTCAAAAGCTGTGGGGGTGTGGAAAGCTAGAGGAGTCGGGGACTGTTTGATCGGATGAAGGCGACCTCTCCAAAGTCTCTGGCACATATCCTAAAGCCCTCTTTTAATTAAAGCTAGGAGCCTGGTGCAGGGCCAGACTGCAGCAAGCCACGTCCTGTCCATTCACGGTTGAGGGGATGTGATTGAGCCAGACCGTGACTCCTGACATTTGCCAGCGGCATTGGGCTGGATGCTCAAGAGGGAGAGCACGAGCTAGAATAAAATAGTTGTGACTTCAGCAGTGTCTTCTGTTTATGTATCTACATGTAGATACATAATCACTATGCTTTTATCAACAATTTATTTGATTTTTATTTGTATTTTCAAAACATCAAAGATAAACATTTTCAAGATACAAGATACTTTTCTTACTTAGGAGAGTCACTGATTTGTCCATTTTTGAGTTACAGTAAATACTGTTACATAATTTGCCTGCCTAAAGTTCCAGGCAGCTCATACCGTATCCACTGAAATCTAGTCCAGCCCCGCCCAGATAGGAATGTCTGTGGAAATTTTTGATAACACTTCTCCTCAATTTAATTTGACCTTTGGGTGAATACAGTTTAAGCTAAGTTTTCTCATTGTGCAGCCTGGTGCACTTTCATCATGAATTTAGACCTTTTGCCAAGTTTCTGAGTGAAATAACAGTTGGTCGTTCGACTGCCTGCTGACATCCCATTCAAAACACAAAAAGCTAATTAAATCAATAAGGAGAGCACGATTCCGGAAACTGCTTAGAAAGGCCACTGTAGTAGTAGGTCCACGATTCTCGCCTAAATTCCTTCCCTTAATTATACACAAACATTATCAATAAATGTACCGCCTACATTCAAACAACAGGCCACACCTGCTTTATAGGTCACAGAGATCACAATCCCACCTAAATCAGACATTTTATGTAAATCATTTCAATTCAGAAAAACTCTATCCATTCTATCTGAAACAAACTAGCTAGTAACAAACTGTTTCCCAAACACAGTCGCATCTAGTTCAACTACATAGGGCCATTGTTAATGAAGTCACACTCGTTGTGTAGTAGTGGAATAACTTCTGCTATTTAATCGATTAGACATCTCTAAGATGCTGCTGTACTGAACATGGCACCTGATAACTAATGTATTATTTTTTGTTTCCCGTCACTTTGCTTTATTTGATGTTTGATTCATCGCGGATTACCTCTTACGTCATTACTCTGGGGTTTTCCTTTTAGGTATTTATGCAACATGCGCACTCTTCAAAATGGCACTTTTAGAAGAACTAATACGTTAGATTAAAATCCATTATATTTAGATAGAATGGAATATATAGATTGTACTGCATGTTAGCTTGCTTATTGTGCCCAAGACCATATTTATTTAAGCCCATATTCCTTGCTAACATGAAACTATGCTTCTAACCACAGCTCAAGAGCTGTAGTTCTACCACCTAAGTTTGCGACAGTTTGCAAATTTTCGTTTGAACTATAGTTTTTAGGTGAAAACACTGAATCGTTGAACTACTGAACACTGAACAAAATTATAAACGCAACAATTTTCTTTTGCCCCCATTTTTTCATGAGCTGAACTCAAAGATCTAAGGACTCTTTATATATGTACAACAAAAGGCCTATTTCTCTCAAATATTGTTCACAAATATGTCTAAATATGTGTTTAGTGAGCACTTTACCTTTGCCGCGATTAATTCCATCCACCTCACAGGTGTGGCATTTCAAGATGCTGATTAGACAGCATGATTATTGCACAGGTGTGCCTTAGGCTGGCCACAATAAAAGGCCACTCCTAAAATGAGCAGTTTTATCACACAGCACAATGCCACAGATGTCGCAAGTTATGAGGAAGTGTGCAATTGGCAGCATGACTGCAGGAATGTCCACCAGATCTGTTGCACGTGAAACTGAATGTTAATTTCTCTACCATAAGCCATCTACAAAGGGCGTTTCAGGAGAATTTTGGCAGTACATCCCCAACTGGGCCTCACAACCGCAGACCACGTGTAACCACACCAGCCCAGAACCTCCACATCCAGCATCTTCACCTCCAAGATCGTCTTGAGACCAGCCACAGCTGCTGCAACAATCGGTTTGCATAGCCAAATAATTTCTGCACAAACTGTACAGAAACCGGTCTCAGGGAGCTCATCTGCATGCCCCCTCAACGGGGGTCTCGACCTGACTGCAGTTCGTCGTCGTAACCGATTGAGGGGGCAATGCTCACATTCAATGGTGTCCTGGCACTTTGGTGAGATGTTCTCTTCACGGATGAAATCCCGGTTTTTCACTGTACAGGGCAGATGGCAGACAGCGTGCTATGGCGGTCGTGTGGGTGAGTGGTTTGACTGATGTCAACGTTGTGGATCGATCGAGTGGCGGTGGGGGGGGTTATGGTATGGGCAGGCGGATGTTATGGACAACGAACACCGGTGCATTTCATTGATGGCATCATTTTGAATGCACAGAGATGCCGTGACGAGATCCTGAGGCCCATTGTTGTGGGCATTCATCCACTACCGATTACTGATGTTGCAGCATGATAAATACACATCCCCATGTTGGAAGGATCTGTAAACAATTCCTAGAAGCTGAAAAACATCCCAGTTCTTGCATGGCCAGCATACTCACCGGACATGTCACCCCATTGAGCATGTTTGGGATGCTCTGGATCGGCGTATATGACAAGTTGTTCCAGTTCCTTCTGATATCAAGCAACTTTGCCACAGCCATTGAAGAGGAGTGGACCAACATTCCCCAGGCCACACTCAACAACCTGATTAATTCTATGCGAAGGAGATGTATTGCACTGTGTGAGGTAAATGGTGGTTCACACCAGATACTGACTGGTTTTTCGGACCCCCCTGGACCCCCCAGATACTGACTGGTTGCACATTTTAGAGTGGCCTTTTATTGTGGCCAACCTAAGGCACACCTGTGCAATAATCATGCTGTCTAATCAGCATCTTGATATGCCACACCTATGAGGTGGGATGGATTATCTTGGCAAAGGAGAAGTGCTCACTGGTAACACAGATTTGGGACAGATTTCTAAACAACATTGAAAGAAATAGGCCTTTTGGTGTACATTGAAAAAGTCTTAGATCTTTGAGTTCAGCTTATGAAAAATGGGGGGCAAAAACAAAAAGTGTTGCGTTTATAACTTTGTTCAGTGTATGTTGGGTAATGACGGAACTTGCGACCATAGTTAGCTAAAGATGCTTTTGGGAAATTCCCCCAGGGCAGCAATTTGTTTTTAATCTCCAGAGATATGTGGCCATCCCAGATTGCATTGTTTATAGCAACAGTTTTAAAAGCCCAGTATGTTACTCCTACCTGCCACTTAAACTTACTATCTTATACTGTAGATGTTACTTCGTCTTTTCATTATATTAACAGAAATGCAGAGTCCACACTGCATCATAAAGTGTACTGTATCATGAGTTAGTTGGCAACAAAATAAAAAATAAAAAACTAAAAGGTGAATAATACCTAATGATTTATTTTACATTTTCAAATACAGAAAAAGGAGCACTACAAATAAAACATTTCAAACTAAATGCAAAGTGCTGCATCATGAGAATCGTGATCAGCCTCTCTAGTATGTAATTAACCTAAACTGGAAAGTATTAATCAGCAGTGCATAAAAAAGCTTTATGGCCTCCCTTTCAATCTGAGATTATTTGAGGGTCTTGAACTTATTTCCATCTTACAGTACTCTCATGTGCACAGAGCAACTGCATGGCTTTCCGCCAGTGATTGTCAATCTCCTAATGCTCCTCGATTACCAATGTCCTCTCAAATAAGACAAACTGGATCATGGGGAATCAATCCATGCAACATTAGCAGATAGGCTCGACAACACATTGGACAGAGTGGAAGGGGAATGCCACAAGTGTGTGAGTAGAGGTGAATGGCTCCCAATTCATCAGATTCTCTTACTTATGCCAGGTAATTTCCCAATTTCACAGTCAGTGGGGGTTAAACCCCTCATCCTTCTGCGCTATGGTCCAGTCATGAGACAGCGGACAAGATCTTGTGAGTATGAGGGAAGGTAGCTTTAAATTTCCTCCAGTGTTTGGAAATATATTTGAACATCAATAGAAACATCTGATACCTTAAATGAAAACAAAAAAGTTTAAAATGAGCCAGGTCCACCAGCTTCTTTTAATCCACACTTAGAAACATAAAAATGTATAAAGTAAGTGCCTTGCTTGATGTGAAGTATATTTGTCAAAATAGAAGGTTATTCTGTGAACACAGAGCCAATTCAGTAACAGTTGTATATTATACACACACCACACCCTATTCACTGAGAAATAAAACAAAACAAGACACTATAATAGTTCATTGTGAGTGACCATGTTAGCATTGCATGGTCACTATCATATAGTGCACCGATCTTTAACTGTGGGATCCCTCGACTCATCCACCTATTTTCATACATTGTTATATAATGTAGCAAACTTTATAGAAACAGAGCCACTGACTGCCTTCTCACTGTGCAGGACAATTTTACACTTCTGGGGACACAGCAATTTTCCCTATAGCAAGCTAGGCCTACTTGCACACATTTGATAATTCAGAAGTGTGATAAGAGGGAAAATTTTCTGCAATTGGTCACAGTGTTCAAGCAAAAACATTGCCTAGTATATCAGACTACCTGCTGTGGTTTCACCTGATGGGGAAGATACGGACAAGACAAATTTGTTTCGCTTTATTTGTGTTTTGTCACAATGTGTTTTGATTTGGCTACATTAATTACCTTCCTAAGACACTGTAACGCTTAATGTTGACAAGCTTTGAATTAGCATAAACAGGCAGATACACTTGCAAGACCAAAACAGCCCTCTGGACAGGGGAGACATTAGCTTTGCTTTTTTCTCATCCTTTACTTTGATTGTCAGGAGGGGGAGTCAAGCCAACAGGCCCGGAGGGAGAACGCCTGACAAGAGGAGAAAAGTACTTGCCATTTCAAAGCTCTCCGTGTTATCCTGTTGTTTTTAGGCAGCAACTTTCTGCCTAGATTAAGGAATATCCTCACGTTCCACAAAAACAACTAGTTTCAGTGAAGTAGGCCTATATGTAATTGTTTATGAGTAGAGTAGCTTTATTAGTGATACAAAAAAAAAAAAAAACAGTCAACAAAACCATTAATCTGAAGATATGTACTAGATGATTGAAGGGTCTAAAGATACAAAACCTAGAAAAGCAAAATGAAGATTATTGTACATGTTATGTCAAATAACCACTAAATGGCAAATTTGTCTTTCCGTATCTTCCCATCAGATGAAACCACGGCAGGTAACGGCACATTTCTGGTATACTAGGCAATTTTTTTTTTGCTTGTACAATGTGACCAATTGCAGAAAATTTTCCATCTTATCACACTTCTGAATTATTCCAACTAGATACATTTGAAGTCCTGTTATTATGCTACTCTGTGAGGTCGTCACCGGTCTATTAAAAGCACAACATATTAAAGCGTCTTTTGGGGTTTCCATGTTTTCTACATAACAAAACCAGAAAAATCGAGCGGGTTATGATGTCATTGGCAGGCAACACAATGACACTGTGGACACAGTCTGTGTCACTAGTTAAAAATTGCTTTATTTCTCTCGATTTAAACATTGTCTTCTAAACATTTGGGATAATGTAAGTACACAAGTCAGCAAAACATATGACACTGTTCTAGTGGTTTTTGGATATTTTAATAAAAACATCTTACATATTGTGCCTTTAAGTATGTGTGTTATATCATGACAAGGGTAATGTAAAAATAGAGGAAATTCCACTTTCCTTCTTTGCGACCACTACTGCCACTGCAAACAACATTTTGATTGGCACATAGGTTAGCACCATAAAAATAATATCAAATTCTTCGCACCTTAAGCCTGCAAAGATGGGCTCTCAGTGCTTTTAGGTTACTAGAATTTGTCACAATGGCAATCCTAGTGTCTCTGAACACCTCCGTGAGGTTATCAGAGTTAGCCATGTGTTTCTGACTGCCACGCATGCCCCTTTTTTGGGCTTTAAAAGAGTGTGTTTTTTTTCAAGAGCCCAGGAGCAATTCCATCTAATCTAGTTTTTCCCTCATCTACATCCTCAGCAGTTCTGCTAAAAAATAGATTCAGACTAATCTCAAAATAAAATGTGTACACTTTGGTAATATTCTGGGTTCAATCAGTACTGTGTGTCTGCTCCAATTTGGTAATTTTATGGGTTCAATCAGTACTATGTGTCTGCTCCAATACAGTTTATTATGAAGACAATACAACTAAGAGCAAGCTGGAGAAGAGGATGTGTAATAAAATAAGCTGCTTAAAATATCTTATTGCTTTATTGGTATGAATCTGGTCTGCTTTTTTAATTTGTTGGAATGTCAATTACTACTTTATGAATCTGTTTTATCCAGCAGGATGCTCCTGATATTCAGCCAAAGTCAAAACTTGCGTTTTAATCCTACTATTAGGTTTAGGGTAGTAGCGCTTCTTTTTGCAGTCAGGCCCTCCGCAACTAATACATTCCTCAGTTTAAACCTTTTATCGCTGCTTCAATAGCAACAGGTGTGGGAGTCCTCATTAAACGCAACTTCCTCATGAATAATTTTAATAAGCTAATGTTAAAGCTATTTCACCCCTAAAGGCAAAGCCTGTCACAAGTCTTCAATTGGTACTTATCAAAAACCGCCTTTTACAGTTAAATCCTCAGCGCACATGCAGTTGTTAATAGCTATGTTGCATTTCGCCCTCAAACCATTTCATGTCACAGTATGAAAAAATAATATTAAAAGCCTCTCAGGCTGTTCATGCAAAGTATGGATTTTGTTTGCTTCATATCTGAAGATGTAGCAAGCATGTATGCACGAGGCAGGTATTGATGCAAGGCACATACTGTACCATATATTTGTCATAAATCTCACAAATGTTTTTCCCAAGAGCTTGCCATTGTTGTGAGAGTACATTACTCGGCTTAAAGCAGAAGTCTAACACTCCAGAGGCAGATTGATTTCACAACCCTTTCAATGCTGAGGCCTCATTGATCTGGCTTTCCTCAGTGCCTGACAGGGACCCCTGATGACAAATCTAAAATTTCCACCTCCTGTAATGAAGGGGATTGAACTTTGTGTCAATTGCGAACAGCAACATAGTTTCCGGCCATGTTGATTTCTCAAAACAGGAGGTGTCAGGAAATGAAAATTGTTTCAGCAAGAAGGGCAATCTATTAAACTGCTTATAAGCTACCTTCAAAACGACAGCGACAAAAATCTGATTAAATGAACTTGCCTGTCTTTATGGAAAGGCATGCAGCCACAGCCAATTCATTCATTTTGGGGGGATTGAACTCACTGCAGATTCTGAGAAATGTTCATGACACTGAGATAAAATCACACTTGTTAAAGGAAATCCTAGATTGCAAGATTTATGTTTGATGCACAGAAAGGTACAGGAACAGCTCTCTGAGGTGATGCAGAGAAATGGTTTAGAGCTTACAAACTGTGTTTGATTTAAAACATTTGCAGAGGTCAACATTTGCCAATGTTATGAACCAACTGCTATTCATAGTTTTTCACATGACGTCACAGCCTTATGGGAATGCCCACCTGGAGGGCAAAACAAGGCTTTTTCTTCCGCTGCCAGCCAGTTTGTAATAAGTGCTAATGTACTAAGACAGTGATTTTAAATAGCATACATGTTATTGATGATGCCCACTATTCACAGGCAAGCAGATGCAACCAGAATATAAATGCAACATGCCAAATTCAAAATATAAAACCATTTAAAGAAAATATTTAATGTGGCTTTAAGACAGTGATATTGGAGGACCAAACTTAATATGCTCCCTTATTAATAAAACATACTATGTACAGGCAAGCAGATGGACCCAGAATATGAACCAACACACCAAGTTTCATATTCAGCGTTTTCCCATAGAAAACCATTATAGAAAGAAAATGCATAACATGCACATTGCATTCACATTCTGGACTCATCTGCTTGACTGTATATAGTAGGCCTTATAAATAAATTTTATACTGAATATCACTTTATACTTTTAATATCACTGTCTCAAGGTGTGGTCACATTAGCAAATCTAGGCAAAATAATTAAAATAAAAGCTACAAATAAGGTGAGCAAAAAAGGTCCATTGTCAATAACGTAGTGATGTACAGACCACTACTCACACACTGTCAAACCAAGCAGCTTTGTTTATACAATGGCCAAATCAATCATAACCGAAAACATTCTTTCAACAGAAGAAAGACAGTCATACAGGTTTGAATGACATGAGGGTAAGTAAATGAGAACAGAATTTTGATTCTCCTTTAAGCCATGTTAATAACCGTATTAGAATTTCCTGCTGTTTTGGTGATTGAAATACCATGGTAGGTAATGTACATGGATATCAAGTGCCTAAAACTTGCAGTTTTGTTCATATACCTTTGTTTTTCTTCTTTTGAGAAATATTTGTAGATTAAAAAACAGATGGAAAATTGACAGGCCTGGGCTGCAGTTCTATGGATGTTCAGCCCTTCGAGTTGCTGTACCAGTCATGTGACTGAAAACAATGAAGTAAGACTGCTGAAGAGACATTAGAGGGTAGCACTACTCACCAGTTGGGAGCCAGAAGCCTTGGGGGGGTGGGGAGGAGGGGGTGGAGGGGGTAACGGTGGGTAGGGCCTACACTGGCATGGCAACTGGCAGCTCCCTTCCAGCGGGTGCCACTGTGGTTCGGGAGCATGATTTCTGGAGCTCCCCTCTTGCAAACTAGGGGGATAAGAACAGAGGACAACTTAGATTTAGTTTTTGTCACTTTCATCATCATGCCATGTGTAGCACAGCAAAAACTGCAATAGTAAAATGAGATTTTTCGCAATAGCCCTTAGAATTTACAATGAAGAGAACATCATAACAACACAAGCACTCTCTCATATTTTCTCTCTGCATGCTGGCGAATGGGAGCTCCCTCCCACTAAAGTGGAGACTGAAGGGTGTGTGGAGGCTGAGGTCTCTCAAAGAGAACACCCACCCACACCGCAGAGCCTCGGACCCCCAGAAGAGTGGGAGTAACGAGGGGTGAACCCTGACACTGCCACCCCCTAACAGGCCATCCAGGAAACACTTCTCCTAGTCTTGAGAGCGCTGTTGCCACGGGGGACAGTAGTAAAGGACCAAAAGCCATGTCTCCAGAACTAAACATTGTTCAGTACCTATGAATTTAGCTGGTGCTGGAACCAAGAGGAGGGGATGCTATTTAAATAAAAATTTAGTATCAAATACCATTGTAGAAATACTAGATGTGTAATGTCAAATATTACACACAAATGGTCAAGGATATTTTACTTTGTGTGTATTAAAGTTAAATCTTCCGAAACGGAAAGCAAAGATCTAAATCTAAAACATACTGATTAAATTAAAAATTATATAAATGTAATTTATGATTTTATAGTTGCCAACTGTATCTGACATTAAATAGGTATACAAATACATAAGTAAATATCTAAATAACTAGATATATTCATAAATTTCAGAGCAGTAGAGAATCACACAGCGAACGTTATGCACGTGCGCATCCGCGACGCTCGGTTATTGAACCTGACAACGAATTATTATAAACGACTGAACTGCTCAGTCCAACTCACCTGAAATAACGGAAGAAGAAACAGTGAGAGAAAACACTGACTTAACAAAAACGGCAAAAAACCCAAACTAAGCGGCAATAAATTTCGGATAAACATTCCTCTTGTGTCTCTTCACACAGTCCACCTGGCGAGGACGCGAGTCTGAGGCGCATAAAAGTCATTTATTATCCGCTTCTTAAGGCTAACCAAACGATGTTTTTTCCCGAGTTTGAGGCAGACACGGTTTCTGAAACATTCTCGTCCAGTTAAAGCAACAATAATTGGTGACATGGAAGGGTTTGAGGCGACATAGGAAGGACGCTAGCGTTGCTTCTGAGGAAAGTTGTTGATCCTTCGCGCGCTGCCGTGGCGCGTGCCGTTTCCACCGCACAAGAGTTCCAAAGCAAAGTTCTCTCCGCGCGCGATTCTGTGTGAGCCGAGCGCTGAATCAGGATTCATTTCTTGCCAGGCATGATAAGAAGATGTCAGTTTAGTTACTGACACTCAAAACGCCACGGAGAACCCACGCTGACTCGGTTTAAGCGCTCGAACGCCGCCGTGCTCAAGTAGGTCCCCAAAACTGTGATTAGACTGGGGATTCACCTCTTCATTACTTGGACAGCACCACCTGACGTAAGAGCGTCCAGTGAGAGATGCGCGCGGAGATAACGCACTATTATTAATGTGCTAGCCATTTACATTAGCGACGTAGTCACACGTTTTCTATCGCTTCCGGATGAGATAAAGCCATGTATTTAACAAAGACCCTTAGGGTTACGTTTGGTTAGGTCACGGCGCCAGAGAGTGAGCATGTATTTGGGGCGAGTTGGATGTACTCTGCAGAATAGACAGACACAGAGCACATGAGGCAGTGAGGGAAAGAGCCGAGGGGGAGGGGGTAGTTTGCCATCCACAGCTTTTGTTTAGGTGGCAGAATTTTAATTTTAGCTTGCGTGGTAAATTAAAGGACGTTTTTCTGTGGATGTATTACCATCCACATGGGATTTGATTAACAGCAGGAAAATAATTTTTAATTAAGAGACTTCAATAAATGATCCAAATGCGTAGTTAGTCTAATTCTGAAATAGGACATGGAATGCCAAAATAAAGCAATTGTAACTGGCAGTGAAAATGCTAAAGTACTTGAGCAAAGCACAGTAAAAACTCGAATAGGAAGTGCAGGTGCCAGTCTATAAACAGTTCTACTCCATTTAGGGACTAGACAATATTATATTATATTACTACGGGTATGTAGGCTATATATTATTATTAACCTATTATACCATATATAAGTTAATGGACAGTACTGTACATTATGGACAGTAAAGTACGGTATTTCATATAGGACAGTATTGAACAGACAATGTGTCTATCCCTTGTAGGCTTTTTCATTCATGAAAAATTAAAATATGGCATCAACCATGCTTAAGACCCATATACCTAGAAAGGATTTAAATAGAAACAGAAAGGCATGACGAATGTTGGTTAAATATAGACACGTTATCAGCAAGATCTTTTTTGTAATCTGAAATATGATTTAAGTTTAATTCTTTCTTCCACCTCTTCCTCTACCAAACTACAGTGCATGGTGACAGCTTACACTTTTGCACTAATACCCCCCTCTTTCTTCAGATTTAATTAGACTGAGAAGCCCTCTGATGTGATCATCCTAAATGAGGTTGCTCCACTAAATCACCAAAGCAATAAATTCCACCCAGAATAAATTGAATCTTAATTTATAGGTCTTGTTTTATGGACTGAGTCAGAGTCTGTCAGCACCTCAGACACCATGTCTCCAATGTGTTGCTTCTGTTTAATTACACCGATCATTCATTGGCTCTTAAATATGAACCGGCAGATATTTTGATTTATTCCCTTGGTAAACACCACCAGGATTATTTAGTGCAGTTTAAACACACCTTTATCTAACAATCTGAAAGTAATTACAGTCATTTAAAATAGTATTTAGTCAATACTTCATATTTAAACCCACCTCCCTGGTTTACTTTTCATAAAAAATCTGAAAACCAGTGCAAAGCTATTAGAAATGCAGGCACCATATATGCGTTCTCCTGAGTGCTGGACAAATTTAGTCAATATGGAATCAATGTGAGTGCTTGGTTTTAGTGATAGGCTGTAGTCCAAGTTAATGCCATTTTCATTAGTTGAGACATGGCGTACTGCAAAGTAGATTAGAAATAGGAAGAGGGGTCGCAGAGCAGGGAGGGCTGTATTCAGACAATAGCTGATGCTACAGCTTGATGCCAGGAAGTCCTGCTTGGTCTGCAGCAGTCCTCTCCCCTGCATGCTGACCAACCCTAAAGGGTGCTGTAATCTAGTTAAAAAAAAGAGATTGATGGCTCTGTGTACATTAAGGTAGATCTCTCCGATTTGTTCATCCAATTGAGTTCCAGGCCATTAGGCCCGTGTTCAATCAAGATGAGCTCACGCTGCTTCTTTTCCTTCCTCTCCATCTTTTCGATTTGTGTTCCTTATCTCCTGGACTTGAATTCTTGATTTATTCTTCCTCACCTAAAGAAACCCCTAGTCTATTCTGGGCTTTTTTTTTTTGCTGCAGATGGAATTGAATTGTGAATCAAACTGGATGCAGTGGTATTCTCTTTGGCAGATTCAATAAGGATTGAGGGAACTTTGCACCTTAACAACCCTATAGTTCTGTCTCGAGTTGGCACCAGCTTCGTGGCAATAAAGTAGTTTTGCAGACCACCTGAATGCTCTCGGTAGACAGTATCACAATGGTCTTGCTATAAAAGAGATCAAAAAGACATATGGGATTTATACTTTGGAAATATTATAGGTGTACTCAGACAAGATGTTAGCATAACACAATCTAAAATGATCATAACTAAAACTTTAAAAACACTCAGTCTTTAGCCTATTTTTTGGGGTCATTACAGCATGAAGACAAAAGGCACCACAAGAGATAGTATTTTAATATTTTAATCTCATAAATTCCTATTTTATTGATCCTGAGGTAGCAATCCTAAAGTAGGCTAGTTTTCTTTTGATCTCTCAGAGGCCATTGCCTTCTTAATTCATATCTCTGTGCATTTTTTGACAAATATTTGTAGACAAATTGTATTGTAGCTAGATTTTGCTTGTCACTCAATCAATAATCCAATCATTTTATCAGAGTTTAGAAAAGCCCAAATTGACTTTCACAATGAAAAGTGATAATAGTTAAAGCCTTTGCTGCTGTCAGCGAGAAAAATGTTCATGTTTAATTCTAAGAAATAATGGGGTTCCATCCGTCTTCTGAAAAGTAATTAAAATGAGGACCATCTTGCAAAGCTACAGTCATTCATAAGTACATTTGCAATTATCTTCATTTTTAAATAGAATTGGTCACTCATGCCAAAAATACTATACTATGAAAAATTAAGCAATTCAAAAGTGTGCTTAAAAACATTATTGATGATAAGCCACATGATGATGTTCTTTCATTATTCTAACATTCAGAATGCTACAAAAATTCAGCATGTTATAATTTAGTCATTGACTTGCCATGAACCGCTAAAATCAGCCGCTTTATTCCCATTATACCACCCTTTGTGGTAATGCTAAGAATACAAACATATACTTGAGCTCTGAGAATGTTTTGGCCTATACTCGATTATTCTGTAAAACGTTAATTTATTTGTATCCATTATACATTGTCATTTTTCAGTGCCAGGCTTTAGGAACACTAAGGCGTTTTCACACCTGGCTCATTTGGAGAGTTTGTTTTACAACCTGGCATGTTTTCTCCCATAGTTCAGTTTGTCTGGCATACATGAATGCATACTTGCACTCGAATCCGCACTAAAATGCTCAGTGCGAGATTGCCTGAAGGAGGTGATCTCAACTCAGCCCGACTGAAAACAAACATCAAATGCTTGTGATGATGAGTAAGCAGACCGACCCAAAAGATCAACAAACCAACCTGTATCATAATTCATAATGGCAAATCCTTTTCGTCCAAAAAGCAGCATTGTCTGATTACTTACTGCTTCACAAAAAAAACAAATGATCTACAGGTCAGAATGATGTGACTTGGATCAAAGCACTGCACACTTCAATCATTTGTTTCATCACAATGTTTGATGTAAAAATCCATGTATATAGATAAATAAATTGTGTATAAAAGATTGTGGCCTTTAGATGAATCAAACAATAACAGCCTACCTCTTACTCTTGTCTTTGAGATAAGACTTCCACACCACTGCATTACTCCATGTCAGCTCTAATAACATGTTGCAGAGCATTTCTTTGTGCTTGCATGGTCTCTCCATGATGTAATGCTCTATCGAAGCCTGCAGAGAGCACTTGGATATAATGCAGCTGAAGCACAGTGCCAACCTTGCACGAGTCCTGGGGAGGTTGCATAGGTAGACTGTGTCCTGAGAAGGAGGGAGCAGTGGTGATAGATGATGTTGTGACAGCCGTTTGTTTCTTGCTGAGTTTTTTCCACCCTAAGTCAAGGAGTGAACTGGAGTGGAGTCAGCACAGCTATGGTGCTGTGATTTAAGGCCTGTGCTTCAACAGTAAATCGATCTGAGTGGAAGAGCCTGAGTGGCCAGCAGCAGAGGATCAAATCCAGCAAGGTATCCCTCAGTTCCCAGGGAGCACACTGCACTTTCTGACAGGATAGACGGTGCTACCAAAAGCCTCTGCAAGCTCATGCAATCCCGAAAGTAAATCGCTACAGAGCATGTCTACAGAAAAGTCTGTGCTGTGATATAATGGATAACAATTATTTGCTTTCCTGTGCAACACGTAACTGCCATTTTTTGGCAGTCATTTTTTTACTCAAGCATTTAAAATGGACAGCTGTTCCACCTAAGCCTTTTTAAAGCCTTTTTTTAAAGTATTTTTAAAATAAACTATGAATATTATATAACATTTTAAACAATATAAACTGCCTAAAGTAAATGTAAAGCAATCTATGTCTATTTTTTTATTTATTATTTTAATCATTGTTAGCAGCATAATTATGCAGTGCCTGTTCATGCAAGCAGTGCAAAGTAAATGTAAAGCAATCTATGTCTATTTTTTTATTTCAATGCAATACAAACCTATTGTGCTTTTTGTCGTATGGAATTCTTATTGTGCTTTGTGGATGATCGAGAGAGCTTCTAAGAGAGTAGTAACCTATATTTTCATTATGCTTATAACCACCGAATATTTAATGGTCTTTTACCTTTTTCATGAGCCAGTTCATCTCTCTTCTCACTGTCAATGTAACTTTTAAATCTTAAGCTGAGAAAAGCTTCAAGTGCCATTGCTGAAGGATGCTTCACTCTCTACTGGGATAGATAGCTAATGGCACTTTACAGATAGCAGGACACAAGTGATCTGCAAAAGCTTTTAGCATTAGCATTAGCATTAAGAGGTATTGCATCATATACGTCTTTGCATTCACCTCCGTTTATCTCTGTGTCTTGTCTGACAACAGAGTTGAAGTATTTTCCAAACATGGTGAAGTCCTGGTCTTGTAATTGCTATAAGTACTGTAGATGCCCATGAATTAGATCTTACGGGCAGCACGAGCAGAAATAAACCTGCAGGCATTCTGAGTTGAACTGACATGCAAATTACAGAGTCATTACTTTTACACAGTAATGAAATGCTTGACTGGACCATTAACACCTCATGACTTAAACTAAAGTCATGCCTTAATGTATGTACATTTCTATAGTGTTTTTCTATGTCTGGTACAACATGTATCATAATATCTTGAAATGTATCTATATATGTTCTGCTTGCAAGCAAATTATTGTGTCAGCAAACATGGTTCATTTTGAATGGTCGTCGACTTGGATCTAGGTGATGTAGTCATGGCATCTGCCAGCCTACTGAGCCATACTAAGCAAATAAACCTTGACCCCTTGGTCACAAAACTATTTTCTCATCTAATTACACAGCTGTAAAAAAGATATGTAGGTTTTATATACTTTGTACTGGCACATTAGTCCCTTTTGTACAGGAACATTACACTATGACATTTTTGTTTGCCTGAAAGATGGCTAATAATAACTGATTAATACTTTTATTAAACAAGGATGCATTAAATGTGTCCAAAGTGACAGTAAAACATTGTTTAAGCCATTTATTTAAAAATGATTGACTTTATTCTAATTAAACAGGTATCAAATGAATAAAACTAAGACATGATCTGGGAATATTGTTTTCGTTTTGTTAATAATTTAACTATTTTGGAGTAGCACGCCAGGGATGATGGAGTCTGGTGTGATGAATTGCTGACCTGACCTTTGTCCTTGCCATTCTGATGTATCATCATTGCCTGGCTCAACAGCACAGGTCAGTCCAGAGAACAAATGGAAAGATTATAGGGGAGTGAGGGAGGTGAGTTGTCAGTAAAATACAATGAGCTGATATGTCAGAATGTACAAAAATAACCCACTATAACGGACACACATACCAGGGGCCTCATTTCCATTTCTTTATGTTTCTTTTTTCTTTATTTTCATCTGGCTCTCCCAAAATAATGTGATTTCTATATAAAGAGATTGTTCACCCAAAAATAAAAATTCTGTTATCATTTGCTCACCCTACTGTCGTTTCAAACCTGTATGACTTTCCTGAAGATATTTTGAAAAGCATCTCTGTGCTTTTTGCATCAATACAATTAAAGTTAATGATGTCCAACATGAACAAATCCATTGAACAATTTCTTCAAAATGTGTTCTTTGGTAACACTTTAGTATAAGGACCAGTATCACTATTAACTAGTTGTTTATTAGCATGCATATTACTAGCATATTGGCTATTTAGTACTTCTAAAGCATATATATTCTACAGATCCGCTATTCCTACCCTATACCTACACTTAATAATACCCTTACTAAGTCATAGTTAATAGTTAATTCATAGTGAGAATTGGACCTTAAAATTAAGTGTTTCCTATACTTTTGTCTTTTGCAAGAGAAGGAAAATGCATATTGGTTTAAATGACATGAGGGTATGTGAATAATGACAGAACTTTCATTTTTGAGTGAATTATCCCTTTAAAGAGGTCTCAGTTTGGTTCTTTTAAAGAGGGCTCAAGTGTGACAATAGCCTTGGTCAAATCTATTTTTTCTTTGAAAAATGTCACAGTATCAAATGTCAGACCATGGCAAAAGATCAAACAGGGCTTTAGTCCAAAGACCTTCCAGAGATGGAAACGCTGTGTATGGTATCGCAAGTCTGCAGAGGGGAGATGTTTATTTTCCTGAAAACTAGCCGGCCAACATCAATAGTGTCGTCATGCAGTATGTTTCTGATACATCAATTAGGGCCAGAGATATCAGTCTGTGTCCTTGTGTTCCTTTGAATGGATTAATGACTTCTTTTCATTTATTATCTACAGGTAAGGCCCTTTGATGGATGCCATTGTTAGCTCAGCCATTATAAACGCCCAGGCTCCAGCTTGGCCTGCATGATGAAAGAGAGCAAAATGAATGTGAGGGTAATAGACATAGATCCACAGCTGTGGGACTGAGGGCCCCCTCTTTGTAACTGAGCTTCTATTTCAGTTTGAATAATTGAACTTCGATAGCCAAGAGCACCTCGTTTCACCTTTTGTCTGTCAGACATTAGCTAGGTATCGTTTAGACTGAAGTGATGATGGCACAGAATTGTGTTTCAAATGAAATTCCAGCACCAAGAAGTTTTAATGATTCAGAAGCAGTTCTTAAATGATATTCTCATTTCACATTTTCTTGGTTACCACCCTAAATACTAGAAAGTTTTCATTTAGGATGCTTTTTTTTCCCCTTCTTTTTGTGGAACACAAAAGAAGATATTTTGAAACATTTTTGTTTATACAATGAAAGTCAATGGGGTATAATGTTGTCCAACCATTGATTTTAATTGATTGGGCAAAAACAGCTGAAACATTCTTCAAAATATCTTCTACATAACAAAGATGCAAGTTGGGAACAGCATGAGGGTGATGATATGATGACAGACTGCAGATATATTATTAATATTGTGTTGTGTATGGTTATTTATAGAATGAGCCATACAATTATTTTTGACAGCATAGTGTGTATCACAGATCAACCCTTCTATTTTAAAGCCTTTATTATTTCCCTTGTGACTGGCAGGATGGATGTTACCAGCCCAAAGTCCTTGTATAAGGATCAGATGAGCATCTCAAGTGGATCATGGATTGTGACATGGATTGTGACCAGCTTTGATCATATATAGCAACATTTAATGTGAGGGATCAGTGGCAATAAAAGTGATTGAAAGTGATTGTATTTGGTAAAAAAATTAGACCATAGTTGATGGTAGCCATTGACATCCATAGTATTTTTTTTCATACTATGGAAGTCAATGGCTACCGTCAACTGTTTGTTTACCAACATTCTTCAAAATATCTACTTTTGTGCTCAACAGGAGAAAGACATTCATAAAGGTTTGGAACAACTTGAGGGTGAGTAAATAATAACAGATTTTTCATTTTTATCCCTTCAAAACTTTATAGTTACACTTATCATTCTAGTTAACATCTTTGATGTGAACAGGCCTTTAGCATGATCAAAGAAATTGTGGAGTTTTTCCCCAGCCATCTTCACATCGTACATTCTACAAATGCAACTATGTTTTAGTCTTGCATCATTCAGTCTAAGACTTGCTTTCACTGCACAATTATCAGTTAGTATCATTGATCTTTTTACTAGATGAGAGAAATTATTTTAAATGTCAACAAAACACCTTTTCCAAGAGTCATAATGTAATGGTTTCTGAGAAAACTCAGACCCAGCTGTGAGAGGAGTCGGGAAGCCTGGGGAGGACAGAGAGAACTCGTGATTGTGGTGCAAACAGCGGACAATGAGTGGGGGTTTCTACTGCCAGGTGCATCTGGCAGGGTAAATTATGTGACTGATTTACCTCATCACAGCGGCACAGTTGGTTGTGGATAACGGGGCATGAATCATGCAGTGTCCTCCAGAGGGGGTCACCACTTTCAACAATAATTCCTGTCCACTGTGCATCTTTCCAAGTTTGGGGTTTGTAAGATTTTTAAATGTTTTTGAAAGAAGTCTCTTATGTTCACCCTGACTGCATTTATTTGATTTGTGTGGGGGGAAATTACATACAATATTTTCTTATTTCCTGTGATCACAAAGCCATTCTTCAGTGCCACATAATTTTTTTTTATTATTATCAATGTTGAATAAAAAGGAAAAAAAAATAAAATAAAATAAAAAACTTCTTCTAAATCCTTTTCTAATTTTATAAATACATTTGCTTACATTTTTTTTACTGTCACATTTGAACAATTGAATGTGTTCTTGATCAATTAAAGAAATTAAACATATCCAAAATAATACAGTAATTGTGCAGCATCTCTAAAAAAAAAATATCCTACAGGTCAACAATGACTCACAGAGTCAGTGAACCAGAGCAGTGCTGATGTCTGGCAGATGCCACGGCAGATCTTTTGCATCCATCACATGGTGGTCTAGAATGGTGCTTGCCAACTCAGAGGTTTACATACTTGCTGTTAGCTTTGATTCATAGTATAAGATTAAGTAAATGTTCTAGCAGCACTTTCAGGTTTATTGTACACATTGTTCCCATACAAAATGAGGCACTAGACACAAGAACATGCTTTCCTTAAGTATGTGTATTGTTAGCTGCATTTTAAATAAATCCTTTGTGTAAGAAAATAAAAATTATATAAAATGTTTGAACAGCATGGACACATTAAATGTTGGACAGTGAGGCTTAATGTTTTTGCACTAAATTTGGCACTCAGTTACAAAGGAATACACAACACTAGATGTTTCAAATCTGAGCTTGAGTTAATGAGAAGCAGCTAAGCCTAGAATCCTTCAAAAAATAGTTTGAGTTACGCAGCTAATTGATTTGTACAAATAAGCAAACATGTTGGTAAACCACACATGAATGCTGACAGGCTAATTAAATATTCCAGTAATATGTAATCTGACCACAGATTTTATCCAGTCTAACTGAATCATTATAATGTTGTGTCTAATGGTAGGAGTCAGTTCCCCTTCATGAAGGGCACTTTGTCCTAGTCATGTTTTTTTTCTGGGTTCACTCACCATCAAGTCATCGCATTAAATCACTGATCATCTCAAGTGCTGTCACCAGCAGATGCTGCACATAAATGAGGTTGATCAATACTATACATTTAAATATATAAATATATGGGGGTTTCAAATGTCTTGAAATTGATGAAATAATGAAATATACACCTATAGAATGTCTATGATTTAACAACCAAAAGCTACAACTGAGATAAGTATATGACTGAAATATCAGATGTTTCCAACACGATAAGTGGATTCTGTCAGGCTTTTCTTCTAATTCAACAATGCAGCCACAACCCAGTTTTCACCTATTCAGCCTTTTCATAGTTACTTATGCATGCAGAAATCTGACATTTCCAAAAAGTAAAAATTGTGAATGCATAAAATCCCTAGCTGTCTTTGATCTAATTAAGCTGAGTTTTCATTCCTCATTTGTCATTTTGATTCAGTCTATAGCATCCCAGTCAGGCAGAGCCATTGACTGAACTTAGCCTTGGAATGTAATGTACCAAACGTGATTGCACACATGATGTGAATGCTTTTTGAACGTATGCCCATCAACAACACAGCATTATACAACTGTTACTTCCAGTCTTCAAATCTGATTCGTTAAGTAGCGCTCCACAGCACTTTTACTGTTTGTACCACTGTGTTTATTTGTGTGTTTGCGCATTCAAGGCATTAATGGTGGTCATATTTCAGTGACTCTTTATGTGGGATGCATTGTTACAGTAAAGGGTCTTTATCACTCAGTCATTCATTCATTCATTCATTCATTCATTCAAATGATTCATTCAGAAACACAGTTTTATGAGTCTTTCCAATTGGAGTCGTTGAATAAAACTGATTCAAAACGCATTCATCCAGGAATAAGATGTTGCATTTACATTTGTTAAATTAGCAAAGTAGCAAACAAAATTTGCACAACACAACAGAAACAAGCCACAACAAAACAAAATTAGCACAAGACAACAAAATTAGTCCTGTGCGTTGTGTTGTGGTGATTCCGTTTGTTGTGTTGTGCACTTCTCATAATAATGGGACTGAATGAGTGCACTTGAAAATGTCTACTATAATTTTGGACACCACTACAAATGGCCACCTCCTGAAATAGTGCACTTGATAATTTATGAACGAGACTCATTGTGAGTGAGTCATTGAATTATTCCCTCAACTGATTCTTTCTTGAATAATTAATTTTTTGACTTTAAAAATCATTCAAGTGAACCCTTGAATAATTAATTGATTCTTTCAAAAATTGATTCATTCAGGGATGAAACACCACTATTTCACAACTATAATGTTGCTCTTTTTGTAAACCTTGTTTTGGACTTTGCTTTCATTTGTGTAGCAAAATTACATTATAATGTTGTGTCTAAATGACTCAATTATTAACTTTTACTGTATTCAACTGTTGTAGAAAAGCAGTGTCACACTCACAGCGGTCCGTTCGTCTGAATATTAGTGAATATTAAATGCAAATGTTGCCATTTGCTTTTTTTAAGAATCACAATCTAAGCATTAACATTATCTTAAATCATAAATCTTTTTCTTAATTCATTCTCAGAAATAGGACAATAGTTTTGTTTCTGCAAGTCACAGGGTCACTGCATAAATGCAGCTCTGGCAAAATAGGTGCTCTTTAACAGATGTTCTGATTAAGCAGAAAGTAATTGCCAAACAAAAGCTGTTGATCCAAAAATAACATACCATCTTGTAGTGACATTGTGGTTAAGCCTTGAACAAGTTGGAGAAATGGCACTGCTGTCTTTTACACAAAGGCTCCATCTGCTGGGGGCATTGAAACTTCAAGTCATCTCTTAAATGCTAAAGATGATCTGTATACCCTTAAAATATCATACTTTGCCCCTTTATGCTGATTTATGTTGACCACCGAGGCTGTTTAACATTTCCAACATGAAGAACAGATAACTCTGTAATATTGAAGCCTCTTTGAACAGATTTGATTTGTCAGCTTTTTCATATCACAAAGCTACGTACAGCAAACCAAGGAATGAGTTCAGTTTTGATAATAGCATTTATCTCTCTTGTGAAGCTGGCAGTGATAATGGCAGTGCAGGTTCAGCAAGGTTTTTTTCTCCTTTTTTCATCTTCATGTTGACACTAAATTATAGAAACAAAAGTATGTAATGCACAGAAGAAGACAAAGATGGGAATAACACAAAAGGAGGAGATTGTGTTAAAAAAATACCCTGGGCTCACTTATTTTCGGTACTGGGTCATATCTTAGAATTGTGTCTATATTTATGAAAACTTTTAGATGACTATTTTTAGGTTTTATTTTGAAAGTAGAAGCCTACAGTAAAAACGATTTGATGCATTATTCATCTGGCTAAATTTAGAGGTGCTGTATTAAGACGGGGCACTCAGACTATGGTCTGATGGCGCTGTGTTTCTGGGTTGGACAGGGTTACATCTTATTTATTCTTTGCCCTCTGTGCTATTAATAATCTGCCACTCGGATGTGATAGTGACTTGTTTGGGGAAGACCCTAAATGCAGAATGCAGTTCATTTAGGGCTATGCCTGTCTCACTATGTGTGCATGATGGTTTTTTTTTTTTTTTTTTTTTTTTTAAAGGTGGTGCTTTTCAAGGCATGTAAAGGGAACAAAAGGAACCTATATTCTGTAAAACATTCTTCAAATGATCTTTTTAAAGGTGCTGTATGTAAGATTTTGACTCTACTAAAGCATAAAAACACCATGTTTGCAGATATTTAAGAAACATGAGTTAGCATACTTGTTTATCTGAAAAACAATGTTACAGTCTGTAACAAAGGAGGCGTTGTCGGATTGGGAATCCACTTGCAGGCTTTTTATTGTAGAGCGTAGTTAAACAGGTAGGGTCAAACACCAGCGAAACAGTACATACAAGGCAATCCAAAAGAGTAATTCACTAAACAGGCGAAGGTCAGGGCAGAGATAGGTGATTGCAATTGGTAAGTCCGGGCAAAGGATTATTGGAAATGGAGTCCGGGGTGAAGCTGCAAGAGTCTGGAATGGAGTGCCCTCTAGCGAAGCTCATGGGCACTCCAGCTAGAGATCATGACAGAGCCCCCCACCAAGGAGCAGCTTCCAGATGCTCCAAACAGACTAAAGTCCAGGAGGGAGGTGGAGCGGAGGCGGAACGGGGGAGGGATGGAGGGTCAGGTCGATGTGGAAGTGGAAGAAAAAAGAACTGAGGCAGAGCTGATGGAGCAGGGAGCCTGGGCAGAGCAGGCGGAGCTGAAGACCACCAGAGTGGAGCAGAAGACCACCAGAGCAGGGCTAAGGACCACCACGTTGGAGCAGGCGGAGTTGAAGACCAACAGAGCGAAGCAGAGAACCACCACGGCAGAGCAGGTGGAGCAGAAGACCACCAGGGTGGAGCTGGAGCCCACCAGGGCGGAGCAGAAAACCACCAGGGTGTAGCAGACGTGTCTGAAGATACCCATGGTGGAGAAGGTGACCACCACGGCAGAGCAGACCGATCAAGAACCCTTGGCAGAGATTGGGACCTAGGAAGAACTCAGACAAGAGACAGACAGTGCATTTACGGTCTCAAGCACCGAGGCAGGAAATGCAAAGAGTTCCTTAACAGTCTCCTTGGCCTTGACGGACTGGGCTGACAGTTCATAATTAGACTCACTGACTGGGATTGGCAAGACAGAACAGGCAGACAGTTCATGAATGGTTTCTATGGCAGTGACAGAGTTAACTGGACAAATGGGGCAGATAACAGGTTCCTTTGATTGGAACTGGGCAGACAGGGAAATCAAACTGACTCTGGGATACTGGACCAGATGACAGTTCATATACAGGCTTACAGACTAGGACTGACCAGGCAGACAGTTCATTGACAGATTCAACAGCTACATTTAGACCAGCAGACTGTTCAGGTTTAGAATCCTTGACTGAAACCGGTAAGACAGTTGCTTCTGAGCTAGACACACCTTGGAACACTGAAAAAACACAGACAATTTCCTCACAAGGATCACTAACTGACATTGGAAAAATAGATGATTCAAGCTAGGGTGCATAGACAGAGAGTGAACTAACAGGTAACTCAAAATCACCTGTATTGGCTGAAACTGTACAAATTGAATGTTCCGAGTCATTGGGGAAAATTGGACCAGGAGACAATTCAGAACTGGACTCATTAACTGGGACTGGTGGAGCAAATTCATTGACTGAACAGGACTGACAGTTCATTTATGGCTTTAGTAGCCGCGACAGGTTGGATTGAGAGTTCCAGAATGGGCCTTGCAGCCACACAACAGAACAGTTAGGAAATTCACAGGCAGCATCCCTGGCTTTGACAGGCAGGGCTGAGAGTTCATAAGCAGCCTCCTCGGCTGGATCGGGACAGGACAAAAGTCTATAATTGGCCTCCATAGCCCTATTAGGGGAAGCAAGGGGATTCACTAACTAGATGTGATGTGACGTGTCCTCTGGGTGATCAGCTGTGATGTGCCGTGACTCTGGATAATCAGCTGCAAAGCGATGTGACTCTGGACGGATATCTGAGACATGACATGACTCTGGAAGATCAGCTGAGACGTGACGAGACTCTGGAAGAACAGCTGAGACGTGATGAGGCTCTGGCACATCAGCTGAGACGTGACGAGGCTCTGGCAGATCAGCTGAGATGTGACGAGGCTCTGGCAGATCAGCTGAGACTTGACTTGACTCATGACGATCAACCGTGACTTGACTTGACTCATGAAAATCAGCTGTGTCTTGACTTGACCCATGAAGATCAATTGTGACTTGACTTGACTCAGGCTTGACGTGAGCAGGCTTTGGAACTGTGGCCATGATGGGATGAGACTCAGGAATGGCAGCCATCTTGCAAAAAGTCTCTGGTCTGGTGGCCATTTTATGATAAGTCTCTGTGGTTTTTTAAAGTCCTCTGCCTCTCCCACAGTGAACGGAGAACCACATAACAAAGAGAGCATAGTCCATAATGTCCCTTAAACTACAGTCAAATTTCCTTTCAGGTAACCATGATTTTGTTTGGTTCATTAAGACCTTAACAGAAAAAGGTCCTTTAACATGATCTCATCAAAAGGTACTTGATAGGACAACTCAAAAAAAAAAAATGATGAATGTAATCCTCAATAGACAAATCTCTTTGCCAAAGGTGTAGTAGCTGGTCCACTGTTTCCATGATTGGCCTTTAATGCTCTAAAAGCCGCTGGATCCGGGTGTGGCTGGTGATTCTGTAACAAAGGAGGTGTTGTCAGAGTGGGAATCCACTTGCAGGCTTTTATTGTAGAGCGTAGTCAAACAGGCAAGGTCAAACACCAGCGAAACAGTATATACAAGGCAATCCAAAAGAGTAATTCACTAAACAGGCGAAGGTCAGGGCAGGCAGCAAACAATCATAAACAGATAAATAGTCCAAGATCAAAATACTTGAAGACAAGGCAGGGCAAGAAAACACGGGAATAAACCTCAGGGAAAACAGGAGAACGTTACAGGCTAAGCATTCAATCACCAGCGATGTGAGACTGTGTGTGTGCTGTTCTTATAGTGTGAGGCTGATGAGGTGATGAGAGACGGGTGATTGCAATTGATAAGTCCGGGCAAAGGATTATGGCAAATGGAGTCCGGGGTGAAGCTGCAAGGGTCTGGAATGGAGTGCCCTCTAGCGAAGCTCATGGGCACTCTAGCTAGAGATCATGACACAGTCACTTATTCTCCTTTGAAAATGTGCTCAGGCCCAGAATGTCGATCTTTGTTTTGGTTTGTGAAATCCGCCCACTGTCAGTTTACCCAATTGTATTTCGGCATCCCGGGTTGCCAGTTGGTGGAAAACACAGCATATTTCATTTCATTCATCGTCAAGTGCGCTCGTTCCTGTTTGTGTCGTTAATCTGGCAACCTACATCTGCGTCAAGTCTGAGGTGGAAGGGCTGGGTGAAAAAAAAAAAAACCCCTCTCCAATATTTTTGAATTTGGACTGCAATACCTAGTTCCAACCACTCGGTGTCAATTCTACATAGGGCTACAGAACCTTATTTTATGAAATTTTGAAACTTTTTTTTTTTTAGAAAGATTCATTTTATCAAATTCTAGCTTAGACTTCCTATTTTTAGCCTGAGTAAGAAATTAAGAAAAAATACTAGTTTAGTACCCTTTTTTGAATGTTTGTATATTTATTTATTTACTTATTAATTTGCTGTCATCTTAAAATATTCTTATAAAACAGTCATTGTATTTTACTGAATTTATGTTTCATAAAATATATAAACATTGATTTATATATTTTAATATTTATATAAACATGTTTTTATATTTTTATATTGTTCACTATTAAAATAGCTGCAGATTTACTATAAAATCTTAGTTTAAAGTTGTGTGTGTTCACTACCAGTGTTACACCACAAGAGAGCACTGAATCAGTGCACTCAGTGTAATTGACTTCTGTGTGCCAGTTTTCAGTATACTTAAACTTATGTTGTGTTCCAGTCATTTTGACCCAGGAGAGATTTTCATTTTCTCTCGTTATGTTATAGCATTGGACTTAAACATGCTGACCTTGATCTCACAGGTTATAACCACTTCTCTGTTAAGAGAGAGAGAGAGAAAGAGAGAGAGAGAGAGAGAGAGAGATTTTTTTTTTTCTTCTTTTGGGATTTTTTCCCGCCTTGTTACAATTGTGGTGTTCGCATTCAAAAATAACAAGCCTACACGAACAAATTTGTTTATGAATTTCTCATTATGCTATTATTACCAAAAACTGAATTCAAACATTTTTGTTCCTTTTGGAACTGTTTGATCGTAGACCATATTGATCTGTTAATTATGCAACCCAGTTTTTGAGGAACACTGCCAAATTTATTAAATAATACTTTTGCATTAATGCGTTAATTAATTTTTTTTCTTTTCTGCTCATAAATACTACTTCAGCTTGTTAGGTGTTTATGTCATTTCAATTTCATTTTAAAATGTTGTTGTTTTCACTGATAAGTACAATATATAAACAAAAACAGGGTGAAAAGGGTCTCGCCAAGGCATAATAAATAAATAAATAAATAAATAGGAAAATTAAATTAAATCAAAATTTCCCACAGTGTGGGAAAGCGTGAGCCTTATGATACCTTAACTGTGTGTACATCCTCACAGCAAACAGATGCAAACACACACACACACCCCCAGAGACCAATTCACCCAGAGCTCACTTATTTATCATGCACACATACTGCACACACACACACACACAACTGTGGTCACATATCTTTTATCTTGCTTGTGCTCGCCTTAAGCACTGTGTGTGTTGTTAAGCTCTGTGGTAACATTTAAACCTAATCACTGTCCATTTACATGCTTGAGAACTCATTTCATGTTTTGTAATGCATGAATGCACAGAAATCAAATAAATCCAGTCCTTTTCACTCACAATTCTTCTTTTATTAAACCGATATGCTGAAGCAGAGCAGGAACCGGCACAGCGTCTTATTTTAGCTGTGAGCAGGAGGGAAAGAACATTTCTGTCCCAGTTGATGGACTATCAGGAAACAATGTTTGCTCTAGAGACAGTATTGCTGCTATTTTACATGTTAATCTTTGAGAGATCAGCTGCAGCATACCATACAGGGGAAGGAGCATAAATCTGTTTTATTTTCAGTATACAGATCAGGTGCACATTATTACATCTTTCTAAAATTAATTATATATAGCATCAGTTGTCAAATTTTGATTATTTGTACACTATCTGAAAAGCAACAGGAAACAGTGGGTTAACGATGGATAATCTGCTTTTGATAATGATAATAAAACTCTGCTTGACTTTCCATAATCACAGAGCCTAATAAAATAACCATTTAGGTTTCTCTGGAACAATTAGCTGCAGGTCTCACAGTACTTGGGGGGTCTGCTTGTTCCATTTCACTGTGGGTCGCTCATTTTTGAGTTTCACTATACTGGATTAACTGGAGACACTGATGGATGAGTGACGCACTATTGAATTTGACCCAGGGGAACAAGCTAATCATAATTGAAGTCAAGCTGCGGCTCTTGAAGAAGTAGTTAGTTGCATTACAAGTACTGACAAAAAGTAGCAAATGTACATCGAAGGGGTAATATTGTTCATAATTACTAAAACAATACAAGCTAAAAATTTATGCCTGTAAGTTTAATCAGAAGTATATTTTTGCTCATTTGACAACAATTAGTGTTTACAGTATTAAATTTGACAGGTCTATGCTTACCACAACAAAAAACATCTGGGACTTGAATTGGTGAATCATTTTGTCAGTCCATTCATTTAAATGAAATCATTGAATGGAACCAGACTTTTCAAAGCAATGTGAGTGAACTGGCTATTTAGGATGAACCGGATTCAATAGAATGAATTATACTTTCTATGGCTACATGTGGGAGAGAGGACCTTTTATCAGGAACCGATTCACTAGAGTAAATCAGACTTTCCAGGGCTGCACACTCATGAGATGAAAGGGCTGTTTAAGATGAACCAACTCAGTAGAATCAATCAGACATTGTAGACATATGAGAGGACCATTTAACTGCAGGCATTTGATTACTTCTTAAACTTAAACAGTAAAACCAACCATAAAGTGTTTCGCTGAATAAATACTCAGTTGATAAATTAGAGGAAAAGATACATTGTAACAACAACTTTCTGCTGTCATGCTGATATTAAATGTAAAAGCATCACTATAGTTTAGTTTATTCATTTCCAGTTCACGGCACAGAGTTATGATTTTTAAATGAGGGTGAAGAATGATAATATAACAGCAAAATGACCAGATGTTCAGGTTATTTTGGTTATACATTTCTTAAGACTAGGAATGCATCTTGTTTTCCTTTAGAAGATTTATTTAAACAATGTTAGAAACAGAAATAAATTCATGTTACCACAATGAGGCTGAATCTCAACATTCCTGCTGTTCTGGAAAAATAAACAAACAATGGGGATTCTAAAGTGCTTGAGACAGGGTCACTCTCTGCAGTCTTTGGAAAATGAATGTATCTGAATGTCCCTACACTTACAAGTTATTTTAGGGACTAATTGAGTCTCATGTCTAGATCTCCAAGCTTGTATATGCTACTATTCTGAAAAGAAGATACAGGGCATTTTATTTATATCCATTATATCCAAAAAATTTTTTTATTTTTTTTGCTCACCTATATATATGAAATGCAGATTAATATTCCCCTTAGCAGGCATGAGTAAACGAAATAAATTAAACACATATTTGGATAAGGTCCCATTAGTTAACTTTAGTTAATATATTAACAAACACTAGTATTTATTATTTTTTGTTAATGTTAATGTCATGTTGTTAATAAAAATTCAACTGTTCATGTTAGCTCAGGTCCATTAAATACTATTAACAAAGACACATTTTGATTTTAATAATGTATTAGTAAATGCTGAAATTAACATCAACCAATACTGAATTCACTGAATTGAATCTCTTTTCCTGGCATTTCAAATGGTTCAGCATTAAATTTTTGGAAAAAAATTACAAAGTGTACATGTGAACAGCATCATTATTACAGTGATACATTTTTGACCGCAATGACCTTAGCCGTTTCCTTTGCTCCAAGGAGGATTGAAACACTCATGGACAAACATTGACCATATCATGTTTTGTGTTTTTTGGATGTTATCAAGCACATCTGTGTTCTGTGTTTCCTCAAGTATACAGACCTTCCGAGATACTCCGTGTGGGTGGTAGCTTGCCATTTAGCCGGCAGCTATCACCTTGTAACTCTCCTAAAGCTAAGCAGAGCTGAATCGATACCTGGAAGAGAGACTCCTGGATAAAATAAGGGTAGCTGCTGTTGTTGTTTAGCCCAGCAGGGGGTGCCCCAAGAGGTGTCACTGCATGGGATGGGATACTATACTCTAAAAAGGCACTGTGCTTCAGATTAAATGTTCAACCAAAGTTCTGACTCTTTGTGGTCATGAAAAATCCCAGGGTAATGGTTTAATCTTGGTGTCATGGCAAACTTTGCCCACTGGCCTTCTAATAACCTTCACCTATGAATTGGCTGCATCAATCTGCTTCCTTATTTAGTATCTGCTCCAAATTATGAGACATTATTGAAGTGATTTTTCTTAAGAAATCTCATTTCTATGTATATTTCTAAGCAGTGCCCCCAAGGCCAGAACAATTAGCACAGTGAAAACACAAAGTTATCAACCAAAACTTTATTACAGGAGAAAGCATACAGTCATTTTGCATGTAATAAGGGCCACAGTCCTAAGGCATTAAACACCAAGGAATTAAATTTCTTGTCAGATTCAAATGGGGCCGATTTCTCCCTCCCAATTGGACAATTGTTATATTGGATAATTTTAATTTTTATTACAAACTTTATAATTGTTATTATTATTATTTTGTTACTTGTGATGTTGCTCATGTTTTAAAGATCTCCATTTTCACTGGAGGTGAATAATGCTTTAGAGGCAGCCAGGTCTGATCAGTGGTACACGACACCCTGTTAAGTTTGACCGTGACGGAGGTGTTCTTCAAGATGGTGGGGGGTTTGGCTCTCTGACGATATTCTGGGATGTGGTGCAGAATCCAACCGGCGTGGGCCAGGAGGGCAACGGCAAACACAGACATGATGAAGAAACTTTGCTGCGGGAATACATGTGAAATTTAAAACTTACAAAAATTTGCACTGCTATTTAATTTAAAAAACAGTAATATGTAAAATATTATTACATTTAAAATACTTACTATGTATATATAAACTTCAAATAGTACTTTATATATATATATAGATATATATATATATATATATATATAAACTTATAAAATATATACAAACTTATAAATATAAAATAAAATAAATATAAACATAAATATATGCATTATTCCAGTCTTTAGTGTCACATGATCCTTCAGAAATCATTATAATATGCTAATATGCTCAAGTAACATTTTTATTGTCAATGTTATTATAAGTGTTGAAAATGGTTGTGCTGCTTAACCATAATCCTTTTTTTAGTTTTTTTTTTTTTTTTTTTTTACGGAAATATTTTGTAAAATTATAAATCTCTTTACTGTCGCTTTTGATGAATTTAATACATCCTTGCTGAATTAAAGAATAAATTTCAGTCAAGAAATAAAAATCATACTGACCTGAAACCTTTAGAAAGTTATAAACTGTATATTAAAATGACTATATTTATACTACTAACTATATGAACTAATATGATGTTTGGATGGTTTTGCTTGATTTGTTATTCTGTTCTTGTCTAACCACAAGGATTATATTCTTCAATACAAGGAGTCATCCAAGTTAATCCCATTATCTCCACTGACCCCAGTTAAACTAATGTTGGCTGATCCAATGAATATTTGGAACCTTTTAAGATTTTGTAATTTTTTCAGCTCACCCCAGGTCCGATCTTGCTTTTGGGTGGTTTGCTGTAAATGCTGGAGTTGCGTTTCTGGACAATATCCCTCGCCCTGCTGACAGTCACCGGCTGCACAGCTCCCCTCAGAAAGGGCAGCATCCCCCAGCTGTATGGGTCAGCACCAGTAACTCTGGATTGTGTCTGAGAAAGAGAGAGGCTAAGGGAAAAGGAAAGGGGGGATGTTCACTGTGTGTAGCCCCTGGGTTTCCTGCCTCAGAACTGCTGAAGAGAAAATAGATGTATCCTGTCATATTATAGACTTTATCTCCCAAAACCAGCCCACTCTTTGGGAGGGGCCTAGACAGCTCGACCACCCACCCAGTCTATTAACTTTCCTTCAATGCCCCTTTTGACAAGATGATCATGAAACAGCAGAAAATAACATCATATTGTCCTAGATTGAGTGTAATTTAGATTTAAAGTTACATCGGTCTCAAGTTGGACCGCTAAACTTTCCTTAACTTTAGAGGTGATGGACAAAGCTCATTTTGGCTCATACTGTAACAGTCTTATAGATCGTAACTGTATTATCTTCTGTTATTAATGTCTTGTTTGATGTACAACCTGCTTTGCAGATGCTGTTTGACAGCACATGAGTTTCACAGGAACACAGGTACCAAAAACACCTGGCTCTCTGCTTAGTGTGCATTCAGGGCTGTGTCCAGTACAAAGAGGTACAAATTACAAGAGATCTGATTAGAGGAGCAGATTGAAGGGAGATAAAAGTGCAGAAAGTGGTGCAGCTGGCTGTGTGTTTCTGTCAGCTGTCAGTATGGCTTGCTTGTGGTACTGCACTTCATTCATGTTTGGTGATCACATTACAGAGGCTGGTCTTCATGTTAGAACACTGCTTGCCATTCAACACTTTCACAGTGTGTCCACTGTGGATACACCCCTACTCATTGTTTGGTTTATGTACTGGGTATGTAAGCAATTTTGTGTGTGTGTGTCCTGTTATTGTGCTATTTTGATATCTTTGGTGGCAAGAAGATATATTACCTGAGAAGTTTTTCTTAACACCACTAAATATGAAAGTAGGGCAAAAGCATCCTGAAACCAAGATACTGTAGTTTTTTTGTGCTTTATTTGAAATCATAAACCCCTTCCAGCCTTTGTTAGTGATAGTGAGGGATGTGTGAAGTTATTGAAATAAAAATTAAGTAATTTTCCTTATTTTTTTTTAGCAACTTCATCCAGATTTGCATAGATTATTAATGTGACGTCATAAAGATTTCTGAGAAATTGTAGGCCATCCATCTGAAGCTACCTAGTGGACAACAGTTCAATAATGTGGTGTTGTCGCCCTCCCTATGGAAAAATGGCCCCTCCTGATGACAAAAGAATTATATTATATTAATTCTATATATTATATTATATTAATATTATTATTATATTAATTATTTATGACGTTAATTAATATATTGACATATATGAATTCTCTAAAATTAGATATATATATATATAATATATAGATATATATATATATATACACACACACACACACACACACACACCCACACACGACACACACGAAATGTTAAAGCGAACAAGAGTAGTTGATGTTTACGCATTTCGTTACTTTGGTAACCAATATATTGGAGTCCATAGGGTCCCTTCGTACACAGAAGACTGATTGACCTTTTTGCTCTATATTGCCTCATCCGAGCTCGAGCAGATAGAATGGCGTAGCGACATTGCTAGCTACCAAATCCTGACGCTTAGCCCTCCCCTCATTGTGTTTTTGCTGAATAAGAGAGGAGATACAACACTACATGTAATATTGGCTCACGGCAAACTGAAAGCGAAGAGACCTCTATTGAACAGACTCTATTTGAACTGTTTTTGTTTGTTGAACAAGGTATTAAAAGCGACTAATGTTGACGGATTGTAAGCGTACAAGTACTAGCATCCCTGCTAGCGCTCATATATGTGTTTTTATGTGTGTATGTGATTGTGAACCCCGGACGTCGCAGAGGGCTTTTTTTTTTTTTTTTAACTCAGTAACAACTCTATACGAAAGAAAAAGTGAGAAAGATTTTTGCTCGGCTAATGCACATAATCAGGGGAGTCGCATGGCTTGGATTGTTGCCACGTTTTATTATGATCAGAAGAGACGATATACACTGTTAAGCTTGAACTCAGTAAGGTTTGAAGGCATTTTTTCTCCTTTTTTTGCTTTGCTTTCTAATCCTTCCACGGGGGGGGGGGGGGGGGGGGGGGGTGTGCGAGCTGCTGAAGTAGCTTAACATGTACGGTTGTGCCGTGTGTATTGAAAACCACAACAGCCTTTGAATATTTTATCCAAGATGTTGGTTGGTATCACAGAATAAACTTTAAATATAAACTCTATGGCACTCGAACATCCCCGCATACAACTAGTACGCAAAGCTTAGTTCTCCTGGTTAGCTTGCATGCTAGACCAAAAGAAACATTCACATCACGTAAGTTCGTAGGTTTTCTTGTCACAAGGAGGATTGAAACAACTAGATATGCCGCCTTTTGGTAACTTTTTTACCTCAAAGGAGCTGTTTAAGAGCCACCTGAAATGCCTGAGAATTCACATAACTAGGCTTAGCTGATTATTCGTAGTGTGGCGTTATTACAGAAACATGCCTTCATGGTATGTCGGCCACGGTCTTTAATAAAGAGGAAGTAGTCATCCTAGGAATAAGCATTGCATGTTTAAGATTGGAGCTGGTCAGTAGGCCACCACATGTTTATTAACAGGTTTTCAAATATGTGACTGACTTTGAGTTAAGAGATACGCTTCGAGTTGCCCAGCATAACACTTATAGGTAACGGTACTAACAAGTTCCAAAAGCATACAATTTGCATGTTCGCGAGGTTTGTGCGTGTAAAAAGCTATATAGTCCCACGAGAGAGCTAGTTTCCGTTCATCCGAACAGGTCCCCCTCCCGCACTGACCTACCTTTATATGTGTAATTTAAAACGAGACGTGTTGCTTAGGTTTCGGAACCTCTGTAATATACACAGGGTATTGTGTAGGGAAAATTATTGGACAGAACATATTCCCCGGTCTGTGTCTGACTGGTTATTTCCTTTGGTATTTCTTGGAAGTCGTCAGGGTCGAATTAAAGGCAAAGTTTTAACTGACGAACCAAATTGGTTTACATCAAGTCTCATCCGGTTTGGCCCCCTTGAGTTCAGTCAGCTCTAACAGTATCTTTCAGTTTTCCCACTGGAGCCTTTTGACCTTCAAATGTGTTGTGAGACTGTGCTAATGAATTGTTGTCGGCAAACAAATTGTTTTTCTTTTGTGATAATGTAGATGGGGTCACAGTGAGAATTATTTGGGTTGTAGGAAAATTTCAGGGATTTCAGGTGCATTGTTATCAGATGGTCCCCAAGCAAGACAAGATCCGGAATTACTGATAGCCTATCACCTACCTCATGAGGTAAAAGTTTTTGCTAACCAACCAATTCGTCCTGCTTTATCTGCTGCTGGTCTGTTGAGAAATGTCGCCCTTAATATAGCTCATCAGAACCATTGATGTTCATCAGCGTGGGTGAATCAAGAAACATCGAGTGAAGAGAGCAGTGTGCGGTTTGGGTCCTGCAGTATTTCCAACGTGTTGTGACGTGTTGATGTGTAGGGGTTTTCCCCCTCTTTTTTTCATCTTTCCTGTGATGTAGGCCATCCTTTCCCTTTGCTACTTGTGCTGCAATATGTGCCTGTCCACCACAGGGTAGTTCAGATTTATGTGTGGTGTGTGGCTCGCAGTGTTCTGTGTGTTAAAGGGCTAGGTTGAACCTGAAAATGTGAGGCTCTTGCAATCTTTTCCTCACTCTCATATCACTCCAAAACACTGTAAAGAATTTGGTAACCTGTTATAATTTGAAGAATAGATATTCATGCAAATCAGTGACACGTCGGCTGAAAAAAAATGTCCCGAAAAGTATTCCATATACTTGCTCTTTATCACAAGTCATAGTATAGTACTAGTGAGCGGAACTCGATTGAAATATTGAAGATATTAGTCACACTCTGAATGAGCTTGCCACTCTTCGATTAACTCCTATTTTTTGAACTGATTAACTGGCTTATCGGTTTCATCAATCTTTTATTCACTGATTCATTTCGTTAAATTCAACTAACTAACTGCAGGTCCTTGCTGCATGTTTGAGTCCTGCACCTCAATACATACATGACTCGCTTTTTGATTCGGGGGGGGGGGGGGGTAAGGGGGGGGAGGGGGGGGGTGGGGGGGGGGGGGGGGGGGGGGAGGGGGGGGGGGGCTTCCTCATAACTTTCCACATTGTGACTGGCATTTAGTGCAAGACTTTGCATTATGTCTGGGCAATATCGAATTCGATATGACGATTAACAAGCTGGAATTTTGCAATTTGTCACACTTATGAGAAATGTTTAAGTTGGGCAAGAAAACATTACAACACATGTCCATAATCAGCTGATACAAATTTAGTGACAGTGCAGCACTGGACCCGATAGGGACAATGGGACAGATCTTGGGCCAACTGTCCCAAAACTCACTCACACTGCGTACCATCAGGCCATCCTCAATATGTTGAGTCCTGTGTGTGATAAACTGCTTCACAGCTGACAGTATCAAGTCAGTCCATCAAGAAGTCGTATAGAAATCTTCTGCTGTTCCTGAATAAGTTCAACTGTCTCTCCGTTAGCGATGTGTCGGTTTTGCAGGACTGGAACTGTGTGCTACTTCGGTAGAATGTAACATGTAGTATCTTGGACAATTGTTTAACCGTGAAAACAATCAAAACAACTGCAAATCGTGGTTGTATCGTAATAACGAGCCCCAGGTATGCTATTAGAAAATAAGGGTTTATTGGGCCTTTTGTTGACTGTGCACATCATAATTCTTATAGTAATCTTATCGCAACAAAAGTATGATGAATTTTAGGAAACATTGCTTCCCTGCCTCATGTTCAGTGTACAATGAGGTTTTCATGCTCATTTGGCTTAATGTATTTCAGTCGAACAAGGAAAGGTTGCTGCATGATAAGGACTGCAGCCTTACTACATTTGGACGTTTGCTGCCGTAATTGCTATAATGGTTGATGCTATTTATTGGGGCAACATTAATCCAAAAAATTGTAGTCTTGCTGATGCACATGGATATAGAAATATGAATAACAATAATTTTTTTCAGTGTGCCAGTTTTTGAAGGTCCCTGTAAGTTCCACAATACAACTGGCTTGACCTCTGCTTGCCTGTCACTGGAGAGAGAAATTGGATGGGCGAAGGAAAGGGGACCTGTTTTGCTTTTCACACTCCCCCTTGTTGTTCCTTGGCAACCACGTTTTTTTTTTTTTCCCTGCTCCCTAAAGTGACAGGCTGACCTCTAGGTCCCAAGATTTCACCTTGTCCAATAGGATGGTTGAGTGTTCTTTCTTTTGCACACTCGCCCTCTCTTGCACACACACGTGGAATTAGGGCTCACTGGACTTCCTTTGTCTATGCCCTCAATCATCCATGCACTAATGACACCCATTGCTGTTAGACCCAGGACTGCAACATGTGGATTTATTTCCAGTGCTAAAAGAAGTGAGATTTAATGCTGTTTTTGCCAACTCATTTCTCATAGAACATGTCTTCCTCAAGGAGCTGCCATATTTTACAAGATAAATGTTGTAAAAGATCAGCCTAAAATTGTAATGGTAAATTGCAGTGCATAGGGGGTTTTACTATGAGACCACTTCCTGTGCCTGTTTACGTGGGCAGTTTTGACCATCACAGTTAGCTATAGGCATTGAGAATTGAAAAATTTTGACATTTCCGGTCAGAAACTTGAACTTCTGTGCTTCCACATTGGACTCAAACACAGAAGAGAGGATATTTTTACCCCACCCCGTCCTTGTTTATTTGAGACGATAATCTGAGTATCCCTCCCAGGCCCAAGTGTTTTTATGCAAATCATTCAGGACTATTGCATTGCAATCTAAATTCGCTCGAAGTTAACTCTCATTCCAGCATTCGTTCTGTGGCTTGACATTCACTCTTGAATGAGACCTCAGATTTCTGCAGGCTCTTATACTTCATTTTAAAGGCATGAAATAGGCAAAAGGGGTTTTTTGGAGTGTGGTGTTGCACAAACCACAACGGCAGCCTGTGCGCTGAAGGTGCCCTGTGCGTGGAGAGTGTGTGGTCAGGATCATTTGTTTTTTTTGTCCTCCTTTTGCCCATACAGAGGGTTATTTTGCAATTTACTCTGCTTTTGTTACTGCTGTGAATGGAGGTTGTAATATTAAGATTAAAAGTACTGTTGCAATAATTGAATCTCAACATTTTTTTTAATTTACATTCTGCTTTGTTGTAGCTGTTTGGGGTATCGGAGGTACAACCCTTCTCCATAAAGATAATGCACTGTAAAAAGCATCAACTGGGCTATAGAATGTTACCACCCTTAAAAAATAGAATGACATCTTTGACCAATTGGCATTGTATCTCACTTCATTTTTTTTTTTTTTTTTTTTGCATCTTTATATAACTGCTCCCATAAGAAACCCATCCATATTAGTTAAGCCCAAACCAGCCTAATATACAGGCTGATTAATGTGCCTATTCCATTCAGAGCCAATTTTGCAGACTCAAGTTGATTTTGAAAATGTTGATTTGCAAATCGCTAATGCCAATTGGTTTTTAAATAGCCTTTTTGCCTTGTTTGTTAGCTTGAGATGGGTTGCACACACATTCAATAGCTTTTCCAAGTGTTATAAGTAGACAACGCTCTATCCACATGACCATCTAAAAATGCCATTGCTAATTCTAGGCTATAGTCTCAGCAGGGATTTCAAGGCGCTTTTCCAAAAAAGCTTTAATTTTTGACTGACTGACTGCTTCTGATGGATTGACAGGAAGCTTTCAGTGACCCATTTAAGGTTTTTGATAATGCATTAGCAGTCCTGCCCTGCATCAGGCGTTTACTGAGACTACCCACGTGCTGCTGAGATGATAGTGAAGCCTTCACTCCGTCAGGGCATACTTTAGGCTCTGAGACACGCTGGGGCTCCCGGTCCCATCCTTCTCACCACAGGCCAGGCTTTGTTCTTTCCTGACGTCCAAACTTGTGATTATGATGAGTACATTATGAGGAACAGATCTTGTTCTTGTTTACAATTTTGGCATAATCACATTTATTACTATGCACAGCCGGTGACTAGACAATAGGAAAGAAGGCATAATGAATATCCTTCACACTTAGATTCACTTTGATTAAACACTAGATTTATAGATGATGGCTTCTATTACCCCCGAGTTGTTTTAGATGTTGTATTCCTGCATGTATCTGGCACCACAGACAGGTAGAGGCGAGAAGCAAAGCTCAGAGGTAGCTGGAGGTTGTAAACATGGGTTAAAGTGCTTCGTTCAAAGGTGCAAAGGGAGCAGTCCAAAAGTCCCCACCCCCCATACAGAGATCAAGTCCATAATGATTAGCCCATTTTCATGTCTCTAGAAGTCAGAAAGCCCCCCGGCATTCATCACATGCAGTATAATGAGGTATCATGGTCACAATGACTCATCTTAATGAGAAGAAAATCATACATGAACAAACCTTCGACTTGCCCAGTAAAGGCCTCCCTCGCTTCCGGGTCCTCTGTTCATCTAGGTCTAGGCGTTTGTCCTCAGAAAGTGAACGCCTACCTGTATCTGTGGACTGGCATATCAGTAGGTCACGCTCGGCACAGAAAAGTACTTACAAAAGTCACTCCACAGGGAGGAAGAAGATCCCAGAATTTCAACCTCATATTTTGGACACACTTTAGTTGTCCATTGTGGTTGGAGCCTTTTTTTTCCATAAAGTGCTTTGCTTCTGTAGCACAGAGACCAAAAAAAGCTGCCATCCCAATTTTCCCTCTCTTTGGATTCAAGCTCATAAACTGTGGACTTAGTGGACACAGATGTCAAATACATTATCACGCTTGTCAGTCCTGTGTTGTTCTAATTTTCTTTGTAGATGTTTAAGAATAGCCAAGGTCCTGCTCTATTTATACAGTCTTATGTACAACGGAACGGTCTTCAGAGCAGCATGCTGCACGGTCTAAGGTGCGTATTCGGATTTTTATTTATTTGTTTCTCTTGAGTCTTGTACAAAAGAATCGTTTTGCCAAGACTGATAGTCCAGTAATTACTTATTCATTTTGATAAGTGGTACTTTACAAGCTTTTTCAGCTGTCAGCGTCGGTTCACAACAACGGAGGACTAGGAGTGAAGTTTTAAAAATAAAATGAAAATAGGGATAAATTATCTAATAATTAATAGAACAGTTATTAAAGAAACAAATTAACAAGCATATTTAAAGCTCTTAAATGTCTATTTATGTATATGATATGTATACATATAAAAAGTTATTTCTTTATATTTTTATGTTTAAATTATTAAATCAATCAAATTTTTAAGCATCACTCCTAGTCTTCTATACACAACGGTCTGGAGTAATTTTATCAGAATCAATGGAGCTTCCAAAGAAATGTATGGAGGCCAAATCACTAAATTTTCATCCAGCTGATTGTGGAAACTGCAGCTGAAAGAGTATTTATCAAGGTAATTACATAGAAAGGACACCATTCATTTTAAGTAATTTGTCTCTATTGCTTGCGTTTCTCTCTGTCTTGGTTTTTTCTGGTGCAGAATGTGAGTTTGAAGGAGAAAAAGGGGGATTTCGATAGTTCAAATTGTGCATTTCACATTCTCGGGTTTAGATTTTAGCTAGTGCAGCAAAAGAATCCCACACAGGGTTCATTCAGCCCTGGTTTTGTTTTAACATTAAGTTTGTTTACATGCACTTCAGAAGTTTGATTTCAGACTAAAGCAATATTTTTTGTCTATTTAAAATGTCATGCGCACACTTTAAATCTGACTGAAATCACACCAGCCGGGTTTATGTGAAGCGGAACTATCTAGATAATGCAATTGTAGCTTGACTTCATCCAGTCATTTTAATCCTTTAAATATTAGATTTATGCATTGTGTCCATGTGTATTTCACAACAGTCCAAAAATGAAGACTGTATCTTAAACTATACAAAAACCAGCAGTAGCTTGATTTATAACTACACATGTAAATGTTGTGTTAATGAATAGTGAGTGTCATGTTTCATTAATCAAATATTTAAATTTAGGTAGAATACAAGTATATTCCTGAGTCTGTACCAGACAATACTGTAAACTGTTTGTATCATGTTGAAGGAAGCATGTCTGTCACACACAAGGCCTGACTGACGCATAGGACTAACAATGTTCTAACCGCAGACAAGCTATCCTCCACCACCGTCATATCATGTGGTTCATTCAAAACTGTGTGATCTGGGAATTCCACACTATTCTCCCCCTCCTTTTTTTTTTTCCTCCATCCTACATTCATTCATGCATCACTGAAAGGGTCATAGGCTGGGTCTACTGGGAGTGCGAGCTGATGAAGTCCTTTTAAAAATTTACAGTGATGGACTCTTGCCAAAGAAGGGACAGAAATCGTACAGTTTTTTCGGATTCCTGCTTTTACTTTAGAATTCATTCTATTCCAGTGGTTTAATCTTTGGAAATATTTAAACACAATGGAAACTGAATTATGTGACCCAGTGTGGTTTGCACACTGTTTACACACACAACAAATATTTAGACACTAATTAATATTGACGGTGATATTGCAGCAGACTCATTCATGTTGTTAGCTGAAATGGCAGGGGGTGGTTCTAAAAAAATAACTATGATGCTTGAGTCGGTGAGGTGGTAGATTGTGGTAATTGATCAGTTGGCCTCTCTTTCAGTCTCCGCGTCTCATCTGTCCAAAAGCGTGGCACTACCGTTTACCTCAATCACCATGATAAGATAATCCAACACCCTTCAGCTGGGGACCAGCACTCTTTCCTTGATGGCTCTGTAAAACAAATCGAAAAGAGTGAAAAGATGGAGAAAAACACCTAGGCTAAAACATACTAGAAGTTTTTATTTTTATCATTGAAAATCTCATACTGCATCATAGTGAAGTTTTTTGTTTTTGTAAGTATATAATTATTTTGGAAACTCAAATTTTGTATGTGGGAAATTCAGAAGCAATCTAGTTTTGAATTTGCTTAGGAGACATAAATGAGACTGACCATATTTCTGGCCTAAGTGCTTTATTCTGTTTTTATTTATAGTAAAGACATTTGTTTTGAGTGTCATACTGTCATGAGTTTGGAGAAATGAATGAAGATCATTGTGGCATTTCCCTTTTGCGGAGGAGAGAGGCCGATAAAGATGCTTAGATGAATAGAAAAATAAGCACAAACAGGAAGGAGGCCTATTTGCCAATGAAAGCACAAAACATGCATAATTGTCCTTCTGCCATGTGTGTGATACCAAGAGGTTGTTAGAGTACCTAGTGAACTGTTCTCATGTCATTGGCACTGCTCTTATGATGATACCATTGAGAAAAGTCTTTCTTTCTTTCTTTGTCATGCAGGCTGTAAAATTGTTTCAAGACAAAGGATTTTTAAATATTTTTTATGCCCATAAACCTGAAACTGTGCATGATCGGCCACTGAAACCTACCAAGTAATACCCAGATCAAGATTGAACCCAACACCGAAAAAACTTTTTTTTTTTTTTTTTTTTTTTTTTTTTTTTGCTGTAATACTCTTAAATGAAGTTTTTTCGGTTTAAAATAAAAAATATTTAAAAATTAGTATCACCAATTGCCTATTTATTAGTTTTTTCATTTGAGCAAAGGACTTTATAATTACAATAATAAGATGGAGGTAAAATAATTTTAATTATCCTGAAATCCTTAAGGGTTCTAATATTAGGTTTTTATTTAGGGCTGCACAATTAATCAAATGCAACTGTCATGCACATTTTGTTAGTAAAGCCAGTTCTGTAATCAAGCAGTAAATCATCATCACGTGCTTTCAGATGGAGCAGGATTTACTTCACAGAGCCGTAGTTCACTGACAAGTTACGCAAAAATATTGCAGATGATTTTATTGCGTGATTTTGAAATTGAAGAAATCGTTTGCAATAATGACAGCTGTTTTCATAGCTTCTCAGGTGAACTACATCTCTGTGTAGTAAATGCTGCTCCATCTGAAAGCTTGTGAAAATACCACATTTAATAACATATTTTTTTACTACAAACTCACTTCATGACGTCAATCGAGTGTTTGAAATAAATCCTTCTGTGAGATGATGTGGCTTCTTCTTACACAAAATAAGGCATGCAACATATTTCATAGTTTTCTAAACAGTGATAAAGGCATTGCATTATAAATACACTTTATTTTAATGAAAATTATAATAATAATAATAACTCAGATAAACCATATATTGTCATAATCGTGTGTTTATTAGTCATGTTGAATCAATGAAAGCAGTTAAATCTTATATTTATCCAGCTACCGCTATAGGCCATTTCCTGGCTTTCTTCTTCGGGGCGTATTTGGATTTTCAGCACGAGAGCGCCGTCTGGCCTTTGGATGGGAGATTTACTGCTGATCACAGAACCGTGCTTCAACTGAAAGATTTGCATGACAATCGCAGCTTCTGTCGAATCATGATTTTGAATTCTATTTCGTTTATCGTGCAGCCCTATTTTTTTAATACAGTATATAAATTTTTTTAATCTCTTATTTTATTTATTCTTTACTTTTTTGATTTGATTTTGGAATACAATGTGACATGCACACCCTCTTGTGAGATTTACCCAGTTAACGTCATCACATTTCCATCAAGGACTGACCAATAAACCCTTAACCTTCGTCTGCGAAACAGCGGGCTGCATTTATTTAGGACATGAATGAATGAATGCAAAAGTGATGACAGGGAAAAGGTTGGCCTTAGGTGTTTTTTTCATTCCTTTCTCTCCCGGACCCGCTGTGACCCAAGCATAATGAACATCATCATCAGTCAAGAGCAATTCCATATTGAATTACTTTGAAATTCATGCCTAGACAGTTCTCAGATACCCTGTTTTATTAACTTTTTTTGTTTTAAAGGGAAAAAAAAAAAACAATGTTCAAGATCATGTGTGCTTTTGCGTTTTAACTACATAGTGTCTGTTACTCTTTTATTATAAAGAGGAACGTCACCCCTCCCCCCTCCTTAGGCAACAAATCAGCCTCCTTAGAAAAATCTCTATTGTCTTGTGCCGGTCTGAACCTTTTAGGACCTACTTAGATGTTTTAACGAAATTGTATTTGCTGCATCGTACATTTTGAGGGCCGGGTTATGGGGGTCAATTGTTGTTTGAAGCAATTCCTCAAGCTCCCTCCGGAAAAGGGCGCGCCTTGTCTGTCCAAGGCAGCGTGTCCTCCTGATTGAAATGTCATAGCCTCCCTCATCATCACAAAGAAGCATTTTAGGGTTCTTGCTGTCCTTCAAGGGTACTGCTCTCCTTATGTTTCACTCAATGAATAGGTGTTGGAACGTGGACGGATTGAAAATTTATCGCCTTGCGTTTTTTCCTCCTTTAATTTTTTATTTTTTTTTTTTTCCCGTCTCTGATGCTCAAATCTCTGTGAATTCCCAGTAGAAAAAGCTGACATGGGTGGACCACAGAACGACCTGCAGCGGGCTGGTGTGGCTTGGCTCTGTCCACTCATTAGTTTCACACGAGTCAGACCGCCACTGCTCACAGGAAACTGCCACGGTGTTGCCCATATGACCCCTTCCCGCCCCCCCATCTCTGTCTCCCCACCTCAGAGAGAACTACAGACACCCTGGAACAGAGAGACCTTTATACCAGTGATTTTCAGATGGACATTGCTTAAGCTCAGTGGTCTGGTAACGTGTTGCACCCTAAACACATATAACTTTATCTCTCAAGCAGTCTTCTTACTTTTTATGCTACCGTGCAAACTGATGTCATTGGCGTTTCCGCATGGCAGCGAATTTGAGTGTATATTTATGTTGAAATCAGATGGGTTTAACTGGTCATGTCCAAATGCAAAAAGAATGAAAATGGCATGAAGGAAACTGTGAATACGCCCTACAATGTCTGTTTGTTGTTATTGGGTCGTGGATATGCAGCCATGTGATTTGAAGAATAATGTGACGTAAGCTCTTGTGCCAGCTTCGCTAAAGGAATATTCTGATTCAATAAAAATTTAAGTTAATCAACAGCATTTGTTTGTCAGCTTTTTGTAAATTTTTTAGGGGTATACACGATTCATACTGAAAATTTTCGCACAGGTCTTTTCGGTTCGGTAAGCACATGTACAGAACAAATTATTGAATTTTTTCCAGGAAATTCAGACAATAAATGCTGTTTTGCCACTCTTTAAGGCATGATGGCTCGCTGTGGAAACACTTCAGTTCAGCAAGTGTGCACGATACTTCTAGTTTTAACCTCGAAATAAACAAAAATTAACATCTCATGCCTTTGTGTAATTGCACAATCAGTGTTTTACTCGTGGAAATATGTGATTAAAATGGTTTGTAAACTAAATGTAACATACTGTAGCATTTCATTTAGCCTACCTCAGTCAAGCTTCACATCAGTGTCCACAGCTCGCCAGTTCACCAGTAGAGAAATGAAGTCTAGAGAAGAGCATTTCAGCGTAGTGCCATTTTGGCTGATCTGAGCAGGCAGGCAGCGTGACGCCTCTTCTATGTCAGCCGTAAAGCACAGGATGCGCTGTTTTTCTTTCAAATCAAAGTGTAAGTATACCGTAGAAATATATCATCATTGTGGTGCGGTCTGACACAGAAGAGTATAATGTTGCCTGCATACAGCTCAGTTTCGCCAAAATGGCACAACCCTTGATGTGGATTGAACACAGAGGAGACAATTTGTTGAATAAAGCCGGTTTTCGCTTATTCGCATAAAAAGTATTCCCTGATGCTTTTCTATACTTTTCTGGATCTTGACATCGTTATTTACTTTGCAGTCTATGGACAATCACAAGCCTCCTGCTTATCCAGCATATATCTTAAATTGTGTTCAAGACGAATGAAGCTTTTTAATGGGGTTAGGACGACATGTGGGTAATTGAGTAATGACAAAATTCTTCATTTTGGTGTGGAGTACCCTTTAAAGAGAGCACACGAGGCTTAATTGGGCGCACTTATTTTTATAGGTTTTATGACAGCTGTACCTTTTATAGATAGCAAACAGATTATAACAGTACAAGTAAACATTGCTCACCTTACAATAATATGAAATCTTTAAAAATTACAGCAGGGTAAAACCACAGACCAGCCATAAACTGTAAATTTATAATATTATGGATTTAAAAGTACAAGCCAGTAATGCCTGTGAAGTAATACATTAGCGTAGCACACAATCTTACACAGCTAGTCAGCTAACTGTTTTCTGTAGCATCTGCGCTGTGTTGCTAAAACTATCTTTTGGATCTAATTGTAATTATTTCCCACATCCAGGTTCCAGGTTATAATGAACATTAATCTCTTAATTTTACAGTAAGTAGTGAAACTTGCTCAAAATAAAGGCTTAAACCTCTTTAAAAATGCACATTTAAAGGTCTCCTCTTTTGGTGAAAGTTTTCAGACAGCTTTCAAAATGGCCCCCAGACAGTGTGAACACATGGAGACTAGGGATGTGCATCTCTTACTGAGGCCGATGCGATACGCATCTCGATGCATAGCCAACGATACGATACAATGAAGATACATATGACGCAGCTAGTGATGCAATGCGGTATGATTCACCCCATTAGAATGGAGTACGATCTGATTTCGATTTGATTCAACACAATAAAAATATGATCACTTTTATTTACTACTTTTGATCAGACAGACAGCAAATCATAAATTAACTCCTGTGTCTTCAGACTTCTAATGCGTCCAGGCCCGTTTCATAAAACAAGTTTACCAAATAGGCCAGGCTTATTTCAGCTAGTCTGACTCATTGTCAATTAATTTTTTTCCATAAAGCAAATTTAACATAAATCAACCTCAGCCACTGTGGCAATTTATGCTAGGAAACTAACCTGATCCAGGGCAGGCTAACCATCAGGCTAAGCTGAGCTCCTCTAACACTGAACAATAGGAATGCAACAATATTACCACTGACTCTCTCACATACTATAGCCATGCAGCCTTTCTCTCTGGTTTTATGACAGCTGTACCTTTTATAGATAGCAGAACAGATTAGAACATTACAATGTAACATTGCTCATTAAAGCATTAAAATCACTAAACTAAGTTAAATATTTTAACCCACCGTCCTGACAGCAAAATGGCTATATTTGCCATTACAGTAGTCCCTTCACGGTTACTGCTATCATAAAAATACACTTATATGTAGAATTAAAAATTCTACATAGGCAATAATAATTAATGTCCAACATCAAAATATTTTTAGCAAAATGGCTATTTGATAATTAATGCTTATGTCTGTTTAGTGGTATGCATGCAACAAAGCTTGTTTTCTCGCTGCATGCCTAGCTTCCACCCTGACAGCAAAAATGGATATATTTGCATGACTTTCTAGCATTTTTACAGATTAAAAAATATACCTGTAACATGTCAGTTATGCACACTGTGAGAACGCATAACATCTTCAAATGCATTAAACAGCACTGAAATATATTCTCGCTGTTTGCCATGGAGTGGATCGATTTGATCCATCATCGATTATAAGGCCTGTTTAGAGAAAAAGCGTCCACAGATTGTGTGAACTTAATTAGTCGATTTTATGGAACCGCTTTAGCCCTCGATTGATTTGATAGGTTATTTCAGGTCAGGTTTGGACTTTAATCCCGCTTTTCCTCAGGTCTCTCTGTAGTGTTGTTGTGATTCGCTCATATTCATGCCAGTGGTGATGAGAGAACTTGCTTGAGAAACAGTTTAGAGAGAGGGAGAAATCCACCCTACATATAAATTATTGGTCACAGATTATTGGTCACTTTCTAAACAATAAAAGTATAGCGCATCCACTAGTAAATATATATAAATCAATTTTTACTGATGCAAATATGTTAGAAACAATGCATAGCGATGCAAATGCTAACTTGTATCCGATGCAGACTTTTTTAAATCAATGCATCGCATCATTAACTTTTTGTGCAGATGAAGCGAGCAAATCAGTGAATCTTCGTTATCCTATCAATGGAGACATATCTCAGTGTGCAATGGTCTGGATTGACTTGAAATGACAGGAGGCATGTCTTAACCAACTGATGTTTGTTACTACATCAATAGGGATGCACGATAAATTTCGGCACAATATTAATGTGCATCTCGTCACAGTAAAGAAGCCGGTTCTGTAATCAGCGGTGAAATCTCTACACGTGCATGCTTTTTCACGTGGGCAGCATTGCTATACAGAGCCGTTGTTGACTGACAAGCTGTCTGAAACATGCGCAAAAAATATGATTGTGGTTTTGCGCAGCTTGTCAGTGAACAGTGGCTCTGTCTAGTAAATGCTGCTCCATGTGAAAGCATGCACGTGTAGAGATTTACCGCTGATTACCGAACCGGCTTTACTGATGAGATGCGCATTAATACCGTGCCGATATTTATCGTGAATCCCTAGACATCAAGTATGATAATACATAGGGCTGCGCTATAATTCGATAACGATAATTATCGCGATATAATTTTCCTCGATAAAACCATATAAAGAGTTTGATAAATATTCGATATAATGTTTATGCTCCAAAAGTGGAACGAAACCAAGCAATATGTTTAGTAACCTATAAATCTTAGTTTAGGCTATATAGATTTTTATAATTCATTATCTTTTTGTCGATCCAGCACTTCACATTTACAACTGCATGACATTGTTGTACCATTTAAGACTTTGTATGCCCTTAAATCTGAAACTGACCTCATGGAGGATCCCTTTAATGATCCCTTTAGAAGCCCTTTTTATGTTGTGCTAAGTTGTTTTGTGTAATGTTTTAGTGTGTATGAACGTCTTTTTATAAGCATTGCAGTGCTGCTGCGTTTCTAACCACAGGGCCCGATTTAGTCTGAGTCCACAAACACCCACCATATGAGGCACACCCAGCCGAAGTGATGATGGCAGGCTTTTCGGGAGGATCACATGGAAAGCCGCGTAAATACCGGTGTAAAGCTGAAAGAAAGAACAGCACAGATCCTCTTTTTCTCTGGTAGCATTTGAGGCATAGGCCAAGACGAAGCAAAATCACAGTGTTTTCAAAAAGGCGAAAGCGGCTGTTTCAGACATTGAGAGCCTGTTCAGACAGCCACATCTGGGGAAACAGGTGCTCACCATTAGCAGCTGACCTTTTCTTTATCAAAGCTGATTCTGATCCTTTCTAAACCAGAGAGGAAAAACATTGATCCGTCCAATTTCCCGATTTATTCCACTGAAGTCGTTGTAAGAATAGGAGCGAAGCTTGGTCAGAGAGGCGGCTTCAAAAGGAAGAAGCCACCTCTTGCAATTGATGAACGAGAGTATACAGGCGCTTTATGTGACCCAGTTTGAGGTTTGCAGACACACAGGGCACACATTTCTCCATGTTTCACTCTGCGGTCTCTTTTCTTTTGATTTGTAGTCCAAATAAAAGAAACGTTGGCTTTCTGAAGCTTTAAATGTCGTTTTGGGTGGAAGCAAACCTAGATGGTTTGAAAACCTTGAGGTGCATTATTGAAACTTTCCCCTGCAGCAACGGTGCAGAGGCTCCCTATTGATTTGCCTAATGTGGCAAAACTGCTCCACTCTCCTGCTTGCTTACATAACTGCTGTCTATGTCAGCGCCTGCTCTGGAGCTCTGCAGCATTAAAGAACTGTTCATTTATTCCCTCTCCATTCCTGTCACTCACATTGAGAGACAGTTGTTGCATCGGACACCATGATTATAATTTTTCACCGCCGAGTGTTTTTAATGAGCCGGCTGTCCCTCAATGTAGGCCTTATCTTTGACTAACGTTTTTTAAAAGTCACTTAAAGCAACCTTTATTAAACCACTGCACAATGCACCGCTACTTTCACTGATTGAGGATTCGGCTCACCAAGCTGGAGTGAATACAACTTCAACAATGCGTGTCAAGTTCGTGGTGGCAGTGAATTCACAAGTAATTGTAATGTAACTTTGATGTGTTTCCTCCAGTGCAGCGGCCATGCCTTTTACGCTTTGCTGGAATGATGAAATAATGTGAGAAACCATTGCTAAGCTTTGCACCATCATCTCTTAAAAGATTTTCTTTTGACTAGAACTTGTATTTCCTTTTTTTTTTTTTTTTAAGTTAAGGAGGTGACATTTAGAGTTCTGTTTTTTTGGGTTCTCCACTTACAGTACCAGTGAAATAAGCTGTTGGACAGATCAACACATCAAAAACATTTTTTCAAGAGCTTGTAAGTCTTCATTATTTAAGGCCCTTGGGATGTCAGAAACCACCCACATATAGGGTAAAATATGTGTTAAGTATAGCCTATATAAAATTTCCTTTTTTAATATTCCAGTTCATATTGAACCTCTGGTGTACTTTAGTTAGACTAATTACCTTATTTTTTGACGCTGTTTTTGTTTTTTGTTTGTTTGTTGTTCATAATTATACAATTGTTTTCTAGTTAATAATATTAGCTATTACTGATTATTATTAATAACAGTAATTATATTGAGTAATTATTAATCATGTAAATTTTTTTTGTTTATTTGAATTAACAACTGGTAGCATTTAATGATGATGATGATGAATGATGATTATTTATTATTCTTATTATTATGTATTATACCCAACTATTTATAACAGATTTTTTAATAATAAGCAACTAATAATAAAGCATTGCTGTTGTTGTTATTAGTACTATAATTATATGTTAAACCTAACACAATTGCACTGGGGCAATTATTAAAACACTGATTGTTGTAATATTGATTATAATAGTCTTCTGTCATTGCATGTCATTATTGTGAAAAAAGACAAATTTTTGAAACTAGGCATTTGAAATTGTAAAAATAAAGTGAACTTGCAGAGCTCTTTTTCCTCATGTTATAAATAATCCGCACTGTGGACATTAGGCTGAAACCTCTACAACGGCATTTCTTGTCCGTGTCAATTCAAGATGTTGTTCAAGTCTCCTGCCACAGTGGCTGGTAGATAAGCAATATTACCTGCCACTTTGCAAAACATACCTCATTGGATGGTGGCAGGTTTTAATTTCATACCCTGCACATCTGCAAAATTGGAATTGAGATGGAGAATTTGCTCATTTGATCAACATCATTTGATGTTGCGAACATTGCTCAATGCTGCAAACACGTGTTATAGCCTAAATAGAAACTCTGCATACGCATGCACCTGTTAATCGTTTATATTTTATATTCGTTCATGTTGCTTTTGTGCAATAGATGAATAACAATTTATTGTTTTAGATATTTTATGTTTAGATATTTCTATTTTTAGGGAGTCCTGTGAATCATTTTATTCTCCCATATCCCTCACACACACAAGTCTCTGCACTCACCCATCAAATCTTGTCCCGCGCTGCTTTCTGTTGCGTTGGGTCTCTCGGGAGCAGGTCTAATCCACTGCTACTTGACTCGACAGTGTATGTGCTACATCCTTTTTACAATCTCTAGATTATAAAACACTGAATTCTGTCAGCAATGTAATGCGGCAGTAACGTATAGATAGTGCTGGGCGGTATACCGGTTTACACCGAAAACCGGTGTATATTTTCGTTACGATGTTAATTTTTAATATACCGCCATACCGATGTATTTAATTACTCAACGTTCGGAACGTTATGCTGCGCCGCGGCCGCGGGACACTGTTTCAGACGGACCCTTTACAATGTTGCACTTCTAAGCAGCCACAGCGGTAAACACAGTAGTGCTCTGGTGTTACGTTATAACGCCTGTTTCATGGAACAGCATAATATCGCGTCCACAGAGCATATGCATGACTGCCAGCCTTGAGTAGCAGTCTTACTAACCAATAAAGTGGGCGCACCTCCGTTCTCCCCCAGTCAGCCCAGCTCTAGCCAACTGCATAAATGCCCAACATTTAAAAAAACAAACCAAAAAAAACCAAAAACAGAAAGCAGGAGAGAGACAGAGTGGGATTATGGTGTCTACAGGGTCAGATCAATAGTTAGGCAAATTAAAACTAAAGAAGAACGTTATGTAACTTAAGCTTCGAAAAGACAGACAACGAACAAAAAAGATAATTCTGTAAAGAGCTGTCACAATGCATATCAAGTGCATCCCTTTTATTGCATATTCGCTATTCTCACTTAGGAAGACCACACACACAGCCTATGTCTCTGAATGCTTCTCGCACTAGCTCCTTCCTTTCCCTCACGCGGTCGCGAATCCGCATCCACGGATGAGCCGTCCGCACTTTACTTACGATCACTCCAGCCTGTTTTGTAACGGAGGCGAACAGCAATCAAGATCATGCAACAGAAGTGCTCTCTCTCTCTCTCTCTGTCTCTGTATCTCTCTCTCCCTTCTACCGTCAAATAACTTTTTAGTAGCTTTTGCACCGTTTTGCTTGGTTTGGCTTGACACATCTGACCCGAACTAGAAACTTTCCAGGATGTCTATGCTGAGATATTCATTTGACAAGCTTCCTTGATCCATTCCTCATCGCTTCTGCTTATCAGCTTGCACACATCCGCTATACAGGCATTATCGATGAATGTTTAACATTATATTAATTACTTACATATACTTCTGTAGACGTCTTAATCTCTAATAACATGTATTTTACACTTGGTTGTGATGTCAGTGTGCCTTTTTCTGGTTACAGCTTTGTTCACATGCTGTGTCAGTATCGACACGATTGATATCGAACATATTGTGAATTTAATACCGTATACCAGCATCAGTGCATCCCTAGTATTTTAGCTAGTTTGCTTTTAGGTAATGTGGATTTCCATCAGCTGAATGCATATTGCAACTCATTTCCACTGTAGACTGCTTCGTTCACACCGTCAGAGGAGAACAGTCTTGATCACTCTGACCTCTGGGGATTTCACAAATAACTCCGGCTAGTGTTGAAGGAGCTGATGAGGGATCTGTGCTTTAGCGCACATACAGTGGACGTCTAATCGAAGTTTAGCAGTGTATGTAAAGCTAAACATGGCTTTGTCCGGTGTCCTTAGACTTAGGCTCAGCCTGGAAAATTCTTATTTTTTCAGTCACAAATGGGGGATGTAAAGCATTTATATTGAGGAGTTCCCAGCAGCGCAAGGTTGGAATGTAATGTGAAACATAAATATATGGATGGAGCAATAGCTCTTTATCTGGATACAGCAAAACCCAGTCTTCCACCTCCCCAAGAAAATACATATTTGGCAAAGAACTAAAAGCATTCAGTTTGTTGCCAGATCAGTTCAAAGGAAGATGTCTGGTTTTCTAGAAATTATACATTGCACTGATGGCGTGAACTTGCAGCCTTGAGCGCTGAAGGCCAAAGTAAGGTCACAGGCCAAAGTTAGGAGATTACAGAGAACTAAAAAGAGATGTGAAGTACTGTAGACATTGTTTAGCTTGAGTAAACAAGCCAGTTGTGTCTCTGTGTCAGATTGCATTAGCATGACATCAGTGGGAGGGTTTGAATAAGTCAGAATCCTCCAGCAGTATTGTAATGATCTTCAAGAGCAGAAGTAAACATCAAAGCTCTGCTTATGTAGTCTGTTTGGTTTGCTCATATTGTTCATTTCGTTTGCCTTCCTTTCAGATTAGAACCAGAACAATTCGGTGCCATTTTACACACTTGATTGCCTTTCCTATGTTAAGTAAAAGAAAAGAAAAAAGATTTTAAAAAAAAATATTAACTGCTGCTGAGATATAAAAAACTTTCTACTACTTTATCCTACTCATCTCAATTATCCTTTATGCATTTCCCTACTAAAAAATTGACCTACTTCAAAATAAAAAAAACGCTACATTCATACTAAAACCCTGCTCTACTCCCTACTAGCTCTGCTCTACACCAACCAATTCTAACTAAGCATCATCTCCTTCCAATTCAATCCCTTTCCCCCTTAAGCAAAAAAACTCATAAAGCCAAAAGCTGCTTGCCAACTCCCCCTACTTCCTTCACTTGCTCTTTCCCCCTACTCTATAAACATCCTAAACTGCCCTATTATACTGCTAAGTATAATGTAATTATGTATATGCTTTCACCCTTAATTCAGCCTCCCTAACAGCTTCTACTATGAAAAACAATATCCTCCCTTAAAAAACTTTCGCATTACATCTAAGCTTTAGCCAGTAATACATAATGCTTGTTTCCCCTCACTTTCACTTTGCTTTACTACTAAATATATTTATAGTATAACTCTGTGCTTTATCTGGTAGAAACACAATAAACCTAACAACCCTCGCCACCTCGCCATTAGGCTCTCCACTTTAATGTATTATACTCTTCTCTCAAAAGCCCTATGTGAAAATAGCCACACTGTATAATATATAACAATTATTTCCTCCTATTATTATTTTATTTGTCCGTCCTTGGCTTGCTCTGCAGCCAACATTTGCAAGCCTGTCCTCTCCCCACCTCTCTCTCTCTTTTCAGAGCAGCCAGACATCACTGCAAATGTGCCATTCACTACAGCAAGTCCTGTTGGCTTGCCAGCCATCCCATAGGCTTCCTGGGCCGTGCTCAGGCAGGGGAGGCAATCCCAGCAAGGAAAGAAAGAGAAAGAGATAAGTATGTTTCACCTCCCTTCTACTCTCACTCATGCTCCCCCCTCATTCAGGTATACAGACCCAGCTCAGACCACTTTATGGAGGTAGCTACATTTTTCAGTGCTTATGTAAAGAGACATTTTGTTATTCCTAGATTTGCTTAACTTTATTGTGATAAAATAACAACAAAAGTTAAAAAAAGAAAAAAAAGCAACATATATCAGACTATTTTTTCTGGCAATACAAAGAAAAGGAAATCTCTCTCAAAGACAGAAGTTTATCTTTGACTAGAATATAATACAATTCTATATTACATTGTTTATTGTTTAAAAAAACACAAACAAAGAACAATCTTCATGTTCAAAGGCAGTTCAACAGCACAGAGAAATAGAATCTCATTAAGTATTATTTACCAGCTTCAGGATTGATCTTCATGTTGGTCCCTGTAACATCTTGTCTGTATTCATTTTATTTAAAGGCTTGCAGTATACCAACTGTCAGCAGTGCTTCGTAATTTTTTTTTTTTTTTCTTCCGAGAGGTATCTTGAAAATCTGCTTGCCTGTGGCTACAGTAGAATGCTAACCTTTGCTGTGAGATCTGCAGTGAAAAGTAATGATGCTTTCAAGATATTTTCATATACTTGACAGTAGACCTACAATGATAAATGGAACATTGGGTTTGACATAAGGTGGTGACCAGGAGACAATGGCTGTGCTGGGGGAGGACATTGGAATGACTTTATGCTTCCCTTTTTTTTTTGGAAGGTGAAAAATTGAAATTTAGAGCTAGCAGAGGAAGTTAAAAAATTACATTAGGTAGTTTTAGGAATACCTTTTTCTTTTTTTGAGGGGTAGGTGTTTGCACAATGCCATCATTAATGTGCATTTATGTCACTCAATCATTTAAAAGCGTCTCATTCATAATATCACTTAAATTTCCTTGAGAAGCGTAATTCTTTATTCTCATAGAATGTTATCTTTATACTTACAATTTATGTAGAAGAAAAATTAATTTTAGTAACTCAAGTTTTAGAGTTCGAAAGTTTAATTTATAAATAAAACAGTTTTAAGAGGATGCATGTACTTCTGGTTTGATATTTGAATGTTTATTTGCAGTACTCCTTCAAAGAATGATCCAAGTATGAATATAAAAATGAGGAATTACATGTTACGATGTCATATTTTTAATTTATGAGCCAAAGTAGTCTGCATGCATCCGCTGAAAGGGTTGGATTCGCAAAATGGTATTCATGGCCGTCACTCTGCCAGTGTGGTTGACCATAAGACCTTTATGCGTGCAGGCAGTGGATGTTGCTTGGAAATCCAGGCTTTTTGACCCTGCATGGGCAGAAACCACTAGCTAATCATTTCCAATTTGAAAGAACATAACAAGGACATTGGTAAAATTTTTCCATCAGTGATTTGGCAAATGATTTTTCTGCAGGCTACAAGAATATTTGTGCACAAAGAAAGAAAAAACTATATTCAACAGCATTCTTCTCCTCAAATTTACAGCTAACTCTACTACCCCATTATCAGAGTGCCACTGATAATTACAAACGGCCTAATTTTAATGTGCTGTGTGCTGCAGGGTCAGAAAGGCATCTCGGATTTCTGCATCAAAATATCTGTGTTCGAAAAGACACCATGGAAAGAAAGATCTTTAAGGTTTGGAACAACATGGGGATGAGTAAACTTAATTTTCATTTTAAGGTAGACTGTCAAACTTAATTTGTCCATTCAATGAAGTGATTATTTTTTTGCCTGTATATTATAGAGACACATAATTATAGAAAAACAAAAATTTAAAATAGTGTAATATTTTGTACTCACGTTGCATTCAATTTACTCATCAGATCAATGTCCATTAAAAGTAAAGTGTATTTTCAGAGAATTGTTCTGAAGCTTGCTGCAAAAGAACACAGCCCTATATGGTGTTGCCAGCTGTTTGGAATAAACTTTAATTATAACGTCAGTAGATCTCACAATGCATATTTTCCTGCTGACAGCTTTTGAGAGGTCTCCAGATTCTTGCACGGTGCTGTTTCTCTTCTGTCTGTCAGGCACCCTCCTATGCCACACGGGGTTATGGCGTCCAGTCCAAGCTCTACAGCCTGGAAGCATGAAATGCCTGAAAAAACCTCAGGACAAGAAGAAAAAGAGCTCTGGTTTGGCCAACGCTCAGGGAAGATGTCATTAAGTGCGCGCTGAGTCTAGTCGATCTGCCGTCATGCACCACGACAGATTGCCAGCTCTTCTAAGGTTGGGGCGTGCTGCTGACGTCAATGCCCTGTTGATGGAGAATGAGCAGCACGGCAAGCACTCAAAGAGCTCAGTCACCGAGACCTGCCAACCCGACCTGAGGCTTCGCACCCTGCAGCGTGATTTAGCCACCCTTTTATCAGCACAAGTAACTGCACTGATGTGGACCTGATCTTCCAGGATTCCTGCTTCCCAGCACACCGTGCCATCTGGCCGCCGCCGCTGCTCCGTTCTTCAAGACCCTGGCTTTTCGTCATCACCCATTTTATGGGCCGAGGTGTTGTTTAGACTTTGGGAACGGCAGGCATGGATACTCCCATGTTCTCCTATTGCTGCTTACCTCTATACGGGTGAGCTGTGGCTCGATGACGCGAGGTTGCAAAATTTGGATGTGCTTGTCAGATTGAGCGAGAGTTCGGTACGCTCCAACTCCGTTAGAAGGCGACATGAGCGAAACCTCAGTGAGCACAATGCCGTATGTTGACTCGCTGCTGACTTTTCTTCCCACTCTGATCTGGTGGAGGCTTTTGAGCAGGTGGACCTACTCCTAGTGGCGCGGAGTTGAAATCAGGAGTGACCATAAGTTCACCTGATGAGAGCTAAGGGCCCACAGGCTGTCTCTCGGCGGCTTCACCCTTCTTCCGCACCTGCTGCAACGACGCATTCCGCGTCGGGTGATGAGATCACAGAGCGACTCTGCAGCCCCCTACCCGTATTAGCCTCGACGAAAAAATCCATCATTCCCCAAGAAATACGCCCGTGGGTCTTGCACTGCATGTAACAACCGTGCGGTGGACCTTTTCGCTGGTGCTGCGGCGGTAGCCCTTCTGAAGGCAGTTTGGGTGAAGTTCAGGCCACTGGTGGCTGGAAGAGGGTGCATGACTCGGCGCCGAAGAGGCCATGGAGCTCTACCACACATCGCCCTCTTCTTGGAGTTCAGCATGCTGCTCAGGGTAAGTCTTGGCATCTCTTTTATCCCTTTTTTTTCTAGTTGTTGTCTTAAACGCTCCCCTTCCATTGCTCCCCCCAGCTTTGTTTACTGCCTGATTAATTTACAGGCTGTCAAGGGGAAGACCAGAGGAACGGGTGGGGTTGCTGTAGTTTTAATCGCATCATGTTTGGAGTGCTGTTTGTGAAAGATTCCCATAAGGTGCCCAACAACCAAGCACACTGCAACCTCTGCAAATTCTCTTAATACCCTCATCCACTTTCCTGCCTGTATTCATTATATTTAGGAAGTTTCTAAGGGTTGCAGAAATTGGCCCTGTTGTTGTGTACTTAAGTGTGTACTTAATGACCAAAGTGACATGAATTCTGCTTCAGGGTCGACTTTCTCAGAAAGCAGCTCTACATTAAACAACTGGTAACTTTCCTTTGTGTATTTATGGCAGGAGGTAGAAGAATGAGGTCACCTCTCATCAAGTGGTAGTTTGTGTTCTTGGATTCAAATGTCTTTTTTTCTTTTTTCTACTGTTGATGTATGCTGCAGGGTAACAGCTATTGATTTGGTTTGTATGTAATGTCCTGAGTCTGTAGGTTTCTAAAAATGGCTGTTGATTGAGCCATTTCTTTTTCTTTTCTTTCTTTTAAGAAGGTATTATTACTTGTTGGTTTGGTTGTGTTGATACAGCTAAAGCATATCTTGATATTTTTATGCCTTTTAATGATAATTTGATATAGGGTTTTCTCTATTACATCATTTAAAAGGTTTATACAGCCATTTACCTGTACATTCAATGCCTTCATTGCCAGATTTTTACTACTTACGATACAATAATTTTTTCAGTAGATGAACAACAATATTTTGAAAGAATAATCACAAACAATTGTTTTTTTATCAATGCTCAAACATAACACAGGAATGTACTAGTGATAAACTTATCAATAAAGTTAGAGGCTAAAATATCATAAGGTTTACCTGCTAGGTACAGATATATGTATGGGGGTAAATAAATTGTAAATGTATGAATGTTACATTATTTAAAAGCATTTGTAAGTTGCTTTTGGATAACCAGCTTTCTGCTTAATTAATCAATTTAAATGTAAAATATCTACACTCCTGTTCAGACCTTTGAGATCAGCAATGTTATTCACTTTTTTTATCAATATTTGGTTTCCCTTTAAAATAACATGTTGTCGTTAAATTTCTATCATTGCAGAGCCCTGTTAAGATGTATCAGTTTATTTTTTTGTGGTTATTTATTACCACGAATATTTTTTTGATCGAATAAATGTAGCCTTACCAACTCGAAAACTTCGAATGGTAGTATGCACCAATATGATACTAATATGCATAAATATGACAATGCATTTTATTCTTAATAAACGAAAGTCCCACTCCAGAACAGTTTTTTGAACATTATGAGTGAATTGAAGTAAAGGAAAATGAGGAGAGATTAGGAATCTACTCAAATTACATGGGTCTTTGGAAAGCTTAATGATCAAATAAGAAGGCATTAAAATCATTGCGATATTCAGTGTTACTTGAATTTTATTTCGTCATCAAATTCTACTGCCGATATAAAATTAGCCCTACTCACTGGAGGAAGAAATAACATATTTGAGTGGTATCTAAAGTAGTTCCTCACAGTAATTTTACATCTAATTTATCTCTGCAGCCTTGCCAAAACCTGCCGGTAGAATCAGTTCTCAAAAAGGTTTTTTGTTTGCAGCCTTGGAATTTTTTTTTTTTTTTTTTTTTCGCATTACACATTTACTAGCTTGTACACCCCTTGCCTATGTGCTTTGTATCACCAGCCCCTATTGTGAATTGGCCGTTTTTATCTCTATTTACTGCACAAAGTGATGGGCTTCAGCTGTGCTGTGCCCAAGAGATGTTTTTCAGAGTGCCACCCCGCCCTTCTGATTACTTCATCTCAGATTTTTTCCTGGCTCAAAATGAGGCGGAGGTGGTACCATCCTGATCATGTGCACATGATGTAACCCATTCTTTAACTGGCTGAAACACTTTTTTTACACGCAACATCATTTATGTGCTATAATAATTAAATGATTGACAAAAAAATGACAATTCTAAAGTTACAATTTACAACAACAAACCTGGTTGACAATGAAATTAAATAAACATACCTGCTAAAAGGGGCCTTTTGTATAGGTGAACATGTAACATTAGGTTGTTAAACATTTCATGAAACCTTTATCCACTTCTCCTTAGTCTCCTGGTCCACATTTCATTTATCCAATATACATTTATCCATTTAAATTGTCTTTCTAGAAAACAAAATATTTTCTTTCAACCTTAGTTGAATTCTTCTGATACATCATGAAATGCAATCGCAGCAGGGTAACAGGTGCATTAGAGCTAACATTAGCATGAAATTAAGACTTTTTATAAAATGAATAGTAAATTTTTACATAAATCCTACTTCAATTCAGCATCGAGTGTTTGTAATAACTTATTTATAGGTTTTATACTAACCTACCAGCTTGGTATTTCTCATGAAATCTTTCTTTATGTTAAGAAAACAACCCAATCTCATTAAAATAACATACAAACCATATACTGTTGTAATTGTGTGTTAAATATAGGGCCCTATGAAATCTGTTTTATTTTTTCCCAAATTCTGTTCTAAATTTTTTTTTAATCCTTTTTAATGGTTAAATTACATTTTATTATCGAAAGCATGTCTAATTAATTAAAATCATGGAACTTATACAATATCACATCAGTTTATTAAAAGTTTGACAAAAATGACATTTTTAGGGCACAATGAAATATTTTCTTTTCTTTCACCATATGTTTTATTGATACAAAATTCTGTGTTGTAGCATGTCTAATTATTTTAATGCACGACAACAGCTTAATTTATAACACAATTATTCTTAAAAATTGTCTTATTAAATTTTGTATTTTTTCCTCAGAAATTCAGTGTTGTGTATCTGGTTATCAAATGAATTTATCTTTAAATTATTGAACATTTAAACTTTTTTGGGGCAAACAAATTGGATTCACTATTAAAATTAAAACATGGAAGCAAATGTTGTGTGATCATTCCTTAAAAATTTTTTTTAATAATTTTAGTATTAGTAGTATGTACATTCTGCTGAACAAAAGTCATATATTTCTGCTGCAATCTATTCAAGGTAAACCAGACTTTTATTTTGACGGGTTGCCGTGAATACCTTCTGTGTGTAAATCATATTACGCTAGTTTTACTCAACTAATATGAGTAATATGAGTTAATGCTCATCAGATCGCGTAAATCAGTGGAAAATTAATACAAATGATGATTCTGTGCAAAGAAATATAAAGTAAACTTGTATAAAATATCTGTATTTTTCCAAATATGAACTAAAAGCACTAATGGAATTAATTCAGTGATGCTTGCACGTGACTGCCTGCCTGAGTTTTGTCGACAACCAGAGGCAGCACAAAATTTGTCGGAGGCGGCCGCCTCATAATTCTCTATGCAGGAAAAACCCTGCATCTGAATGAAAGTATCAAACCCTGCGCTATACAGCACAGGTCTGCAGCGTCAATGTCAGCTGATCCTTATGATCCATTGGCCAGCTGTGGTTTGTAACAGATAGGGATCTCTGATTCAGTCCTGTCAGCATAGCCCGAGGATGAGCTCAGGAGGACTTGTTTTTCTTCCAGAACATGACTGTGCCACTTGCTACGTCACCCTTGTTTTTTCTCACCGATATGAAACATTTGGCAATTAATTACAACTTTGATTTGCTTTGACTTTATTTTTGACAAACTTAACTTACTGTTGTCAGAAACCTTGTCAGTTGCTCCTCCTGGTAGTTTTTTAACAGCTGTTTTTGTATGGTACAATGTAGTTACAATGTGTTGCATGAGATTTTCAAAACACAAGTCCACATTATTGACATCATTGTATTTGCTTGTTTGTTTTGTTAGGGCTAGTCAGGCACTCTGTCAGTCAAAAGAAAGCCCTAGATGGAGTACTCAGCACTTAAACCCAGGCAATCATTGAGGTCACTTCAGTACAATGTGCATGTGATAGACTCCAGTGGGAGACAAACATGTCAATGACCTTTAGGAAATGGAGGCACAGCAGTCATTTAACACCCAGTCAGCAGCCGGCCATTGGTTGGTACATGGCAAAGATAATTAATGTGCTGACCAGGCGGACTCACATTGATAAAAAGCCACCATTGGTCTGGAACCGACTCTGTTCCATAGAGGAAAATTACTCTTGTTCACACTAACTGCAGGGAAATCAGCTCCTGCAGCTGTGGATCTTGTTAACCTCTTTGTTAAACCTAAGCTGTGAACTTAAAGATGATGTATAGTTGGGATACACAGACACCAATAACTGTTGTGTATGAAGGAAACTAGAATGTACGAGTTTCCATGAATGTCCTTTCTTCACAAGTTTTGGTTTAATTGCGGTAAATTTTATTTGCCTGTTTGAAAGTTGGAAAAAAAATAGACACTTTCTGAGAGAAACGACAGACAGACTTTCCTTTGAGAATGAGGATGCATAAGGAGAGAGCTTGCCGTATGCTTGCTTGAATTAGCTTCTGAGTGTGCACGACTGCCGTATGTTTGCCCAGACTGTGTATGTGCCAGTCAAATAAAAGGAAGCACAATCCTTTTCATTACAACAAAATTACAGATTTATCCCAGCAATGACAAAACCAAATCATAATAACCTAATAACTTAGTGTCGTAGTAGCAAATTTTTTTTTAAGTAATTCGTGAGAAAATTTCTTATTGTTGTTTTTTTTTTGTGTTGTGGGAGGTTGTTGTCGTGAGGAGCTGTCAACAGATAACAGCAGTGAAAATAACAAGGTCTTCCCAGTGCATTGTTGACTTGGTTATCTGTATTTGTTAAACTAATTAGGCCAACTCATATGATTATCTGTTGCATCTCTTAGCCAATTCATTTGTAGAAAAAAGTAAATAATGTATTTTGTTTTATGATACCATAGTGATCATCAGCTATAGTTTAATATACCTGTGATTGATGTTATTAACAGTGGAATTGACAGTTCCTGAAAATATTACCTTAAATTAATAAAAATACAGGTATTGCTATTGGCGAGTACTAAAATGAAAGTGTTGCAAAGAAATTTTTCTAATATGCTGATTTTGGTTGGTGCTCAATAAACATTTTTTGCTGAGTAAAAGTATTAATTTCCTAAATAAAAAACAATCATTACTGACCATAAACTTTTGAATTGTCATCTCAACTACTTTTATTGTGATTTTATGGCAGTTGTTTGTAGGGATGCACCGATATGAAAATTTTGGCAGATACCGATAATTCTTTAAATATGAAAGCCGATAACCGATATGTTGGCCGATAAATCTAAATCCACATTTTTACATAATTTTTGAGAGCCTGATTAGCAAAAAAGTCTCATCATTAAAAGGCATTAAACACTTTAACATAAATCAAACATAAAGCACCCTTACAAATAAAATAAAATAAATGCTTAAAATAATGAAAACAAGTTACTGGACAAAATTTTTTTTTACTTCGTGTTAAAAAAAAATATTAAGACGATGGAGTGTGTTGAAAGAGGTCCAGCATGTAAGGAGCCAGAGATATTGTCAAAATCATTAAATATTGTCATTATTAAGAGTATTTGGCATTTCCAATAAATGTAGACCTGTTATTTTCTGGCTTTTATTATTAGGTTACTTTTATTATTAAATTAATATTACAATTAATTTGCTTCGCAACAATTTCATAGCGCATCACCGCGTAACCCACACGCTGTGACTCACAGCCCTGTGAAGAAAATAAAACATTGGGCAATGAAAATGTTTTCAATGAAAAAGGTTTTAAAAATGTCTTTTAAAAAACAGATTATTATAGCCTACAATGAATTATAGGCCTATAGCCTGAAATTAAGCTTGTTACACTTCAGTAACACTTTATCAATTTTATGCACCAACTTTCAAAATCAACCTGTTCAAACATGGAATAATGTTTCTTCTCATTGTTTTCACTATGTTTGGGGCCACAAGAGAAACATTAAAGAAATAAATTTAAAACGGTTAGATATACCACATATTAGGAGATTCGGCTCTCGTCGTCTCTGAATACGTGCTGTTAATGCGTCGTCAGATGCCGAAAGCGCAGTCAGTTTTTACTTTCACTATCATGTGAAAGACGTTCACCCGGCATAATTTTTGACTTTGCACAAAGTTTGCACGTTGCTTGTATGATATCCACTGGCTCGCCTTCACGGTTTTAAAACAGAAGTAGCCTATTTCCAATATTGCAATGCACCCGCGCTACAAACCGAATAGTCAGATGTGTTGTGGACATGCTCTGAATGCGCTGAAACACGGCAAACAAACTCAAATAATTCACAACTTTTTTTTATTACGGTAATATTCTCTTTATAAGATTATGTTTATGACATTCCCAATTATAGTTATTAATGTTGTGCATTGCTGTTGTGCACAAGCTGCATGTGCTGAAGCTGAAGAGCTGAATGAACACCGATAAACTGAAGTGCTGCCATCTTATTAACACAGGAAAACGCATCATATATTCAGATATTTAAACAACATAAATATAATTTTACAACTTATATACATACAAAAAGACACGTGAACTCGAATTAAGTTACGTGCTAATCAGAATGTTTTAACTTCTGTTGTGGATGCGCGGCTCTTCCCACAACAACGCGCTGAAACACACTGAAAACAAACCAAACAAATTCACCGTTTATTATAATAGTTGTTCTCATTATAATGTTATATATTATGACAATCTCAATCATAATTATTAATGTTGTAAGCTGCTGTTTGAGCTGCATGCGCTGAGCTAAAAGATGATCACCAGCAAACTGAAGCGCTATATTAACCCTCTATAGGCTATGGATTAACCAAACACATTCTATATGAGAAAAATCTGATTTATATGCATAAAATAAACACAATATTACAACGTACAATTGCACAAAAAACTGTAAATGCACTGTGCTAGTCGTGTGGATCCGTTGTGGATGCGCTCTTCCCTTAACAATGTGCTAAAACACTGGCGAACAAAGATTCTGTTACATTATTTTTACAGTAGCTAATAATCTCATTATAATATGGCAGTCTTGCCCTGCACATTTTGCAGTTCTTTGTATTTTCATTTTCGAAGTGTTCCAATGAGATTTCAAGCAATTAAAACCCATCATGGTGAAACAGTGGTGCACCTGAAGGTCTCTGCAGAAATAATGCATTTTTATCGGCTCTAAGCTATCGCGCTCCCGGGCCAAAATTCTCTTATTGGTTCGATAACGATAACAGAAAAATTAACATATATCGGCCAATATCAATATGGTGTGGCTGATATATCGTCGGCATCCCTAGTTGTTTTGTGTTTATATGATGCTCGTGCATTTAAACACTTCAGGGTGAATAAATTATGTCAGGAATTGTTTAAGTAAAACGATTCCTTTTAATGCAATATTCACAACACAAAGCTTCCTTCCTAGTTCAGCCAGACCGTTAAGGACAGTGAGTTGCAAAAAGAGCTCAGTTGCTCAGATTCAGCATGGTTATGTTGTCAGAAGCATGTGCAAATGAACATATTAGGTCACATTAACCTTAAGATTTTATTCAGATTATTAACTTGGCACTTGGCCCAACTTAATGAATGGCATTGGCTAACCTGTCATGAATCATTACTGTGATAAGTTACATATAGAATCTCTAAAGTGCATTAGCAAATTAAATAGCCTCCCTTTTAAGGTTCTAACGGGTCAGAGAGAGGATAGGTAATTGCTCCTGTAAAACTAAATGATGGCTTTTGGTGCAGGAAATCATGGCTAACTTTAACAGTGGGGCCTCAGGGGAAAAACTTTAACATCTAATCAGTAGATGAGAGGGTAGATGAGATGATGCTAAAAGTGGTGGTCCAGATTATCCGGCTTAGGCACGTGAGGAGACCGTTTTCAAACAGTGTGATGAAAATAGACTGACTTGGATTGAAGGAGACAGTTCTGGTGAGGATTCGTGCTGTGAATGAACTGACACAGGGCTGAGCGTGACACTGCACCGTGACGATAACATTACAACTGACAGCGTGGTGTAGCCTAGTGCTGTTCTGTAGTGCAAATAAATGCTGCATCGATGGGGCCTGGAGGCTGGAAGCTACAGAGAGCTGTGCACATTTTCTTTCAGTTCTCAGCACCTTTACAAAAAATTTCATTGATTCTCATTTGAGAAAGAGACATCTGGGGATATAGAGAGAAATTATTCACAAACTGAAAACCTTTGTGTGTTCCAGTATGTGTTAATTTGTATTTTTCCATTCTTTGTTCCACTTGCAGTTTTGTGTCACTGTTCATTAAGTCGAATGGTTTAAGTCTGTCTGTCTGTCTATCTATCGGTCGAATCTATCTACTATCTATCTATCTATCTAAATATCTATCTATCTATCTATCTATTATCTATCTATCTATCTATCTATCTATCTGTTTTTATTTATTTATTGTTACCTTTGTAAATACTTCATTTCTTGGGATGCACTGATATTAAACTTGATATTCTACATACCTATAAGCTCATTTTTTATAGCAATTAACTGGTATGTGGGCGATTATAAAAAAATAAAAATTCTATACTTTTGTCTAAATACATAAAAAAACACTGAACATAAAAATCAATAATGTTGTTAATTTAGGTAGTACAACATTATAATGTATAATATCAAAATTGTTTTGAGATTTGCTAAAAATTACATCTAACAGTATTATAAGATTATTGATATTTTTCAAGATTTATTTAATTTAAATGTTAAAAATACGTCGGCAAATGAGCATGTGAAGTTAAAAACATAATATCAGCTGGCACAAATAAAATTAAATCACTAATATCAAAATGCTACTGATATTTTGTGTATCCCTAACATTCTTCTTTTATCTTTATTCCTGATTTCATTAAGATTTAAAAGACTTCACCATTCAACTAATGCTTTGTAGCTGAATTTAAAGGCAGGCAAGTAACAACAGTCTTGTGGGTAACCAACACTGTCACCGATCATCACACGTGTTTCTAGAGAGAAAAGGTCTAATATTGATATCTTTGGAGAGAGAGTCCCTTTTGAAACAACGATCGCTTTGATGCTTGTGCAAGAGGTTGAGTCAGACGTCCCCTTTTAGAGTGTGTTTGCAAACTCGATACGGAACCCGCATTCCTGGCCCCCAAGGTGCCATTCTGAGTAGTATTAACAACAGATTGCTGGGTGGTGTTTCCATTAAGGCCTATGAGAGACTGTCCAGCTCTGTAATGATTTCTGTCTGTTTACAGCTTGTCTGAAAGGTCATGGAGAATTTAACTCAACACCTCTCTGGGCTCCTTCAACTATCCGCTCTCTTTTCAGCTCTGTGTTTCTTTCAGCAATTTCCATCTTCACACTTCAGTCATAAGTACCAGGCTAAGTTTCCACTATCTCTGTCCTTTTTGACATACCCTCCTAATCCTGTACTCCTTCTCCAATTTTCTTTTCTCGCAGAATGTCACCGTTTTATCTCTCTGACTGGCTCGCTCTATCTCTTTTCCTCTTCCTCGCGGTCTATTAGTCTGTCTACCCTTACATCAAGCTCCGGGGCCTGTGGCTTGATGATGGGGTTACTGCACTTGTTCAAGGCCAATAGATACCCTAATGATTTAGTCCCTTCACTGGTATCCGCTCAGCTTTCTGTATTGCTGTGTTCCTCCAAATATCAGGTGTACTCGAGCTGTGAAAATGAGCTCAAGTGACTACCGTTAGGTATTTGTCACATCACATGGCTTGTTGTTAGCTTTGAAGTCCCTTGACAAATGCGTTTCTTCAGAGGAAGCATAAATGGGGATGCTGAATCTGTTATAGAAAACGAGTGCCTTGCTTGCTTGTGGTTGTAGTTTTTAAATTAGTTTTTTATGAGTTTTCGAGTGAGATATGAGTTTTTTCAAATGACTCATTCGTTTAGCATTTCCACATGCTGGCCCACCATGGCCATTCCTTCCTCATGCATCCCTCATCCTCCTCCGTTTCTCACCATGCAGGGCTGTGACTTCTTTTTTTCACTCGTAAAAAGTTTCCTGTTACGTTTTTCACTCAACAGATCTTCATGGGTTTTACTCATTGATACATTGACTTAAGAGGGACTCCTCACCTCCTTAAGGAACTGTGATGTGGAGCTATTTTGTTTGTGAGATTAGGCCGATACATACAGCTGGATTCTAACAATAATTAATGTTTTATTATACCCTTTTATTGATTGCTTTAGGTATTAAAAAGTATAGCATAAATTAATACTTTGCGTCAGGAGTATGACTGGGATGTCTCAAAATGCTGCCCTCAATAGGGAAGCCCTCTAGGTTTTTGGAACACAGCAAATGTGGGGAATAAAAATCAATCGAACTAATAAGGAGGCCACACTAACTGCTGAGGAGTACATCTGGGCTTTCGGACAAGTGATCATCAGCAACAAGTAGTGACCAATCAGAGCACACAAATGCAGATGTCCACTTCCCACCAACATTTTTCTTGTTTTTTTTTTTTTTTTTTTTTTTGTGTAGAGCAGAGCCCACCCTGTAGGAGTTCTCACATTTCCTAAGATAACCCCCTTATAAAGTCCATTTAAAATTTTAGCAGCCTACTGTAAATGCAGAATTTTGTCTTGTTAATTTGAATAAGTGTTTTTATTCCCCATTTGAAAGTACCAAACATTAAATGTTTTTAAAAACTGATTTGAATTTTTTTGCGCCTTTCCCCATGTTATAGAATATGGTAACGGACGATCAGAAGTCCAACAAAACGAACATTTTGAGAAGTACTGAGATGAAATCTGATCTTGGTCGTTTGCTCGTGCTACTCAGCTAGCATGCCGGTACATCAATGTTTCACTGTTACGAGAATTGCAAATACACATCCAAAAAAGGCTTTTATCATGGTAACGCGTAGCATGACCATATGGAAATTAGGGCTGCACATAATTGAAGATGTGGCTTGTCATCGCACATCGGTGTCGAGTAAAGCAAGTTCGATCTGTGATTGAGAAGGTAAACTCAGCCCCTGCTTGTCAGTATGGAGCATCATTTATTTACAAATGGCAAACCGTAATTTCTCGCTGACAAGACTAGGCAAAAAAATTGCCGAGTAGTGCTAATTGGGTACAGATTATGCTACATCGCAAGAATAATCACTTTTGCGATAAGGAACAGCTGTTTGTTACCTTATCGCTCAGTGAACGTCCGTTCTCTGTGTAGTAAATGCCTGCCTCCATCCATGAAGCAAATTAAGAATGCCAGCATTAATAACATATATTTAACTTCGTCAAACTCACGTCATAACGGTCGAGCCGGGTGTTTTGCAAAATAAAAATCCCTTCTGTGAGATAATGATGTGCCTTCTTTACACAGCCAGTAGATAAGGAAGCATATTTTCTGTATTATTCGATGACAGTTGATCAAGGCTGTCAAAAAATTAGTCATTGCATAATAGATATGTATTTTATTTATAATGAAAATTTACTATATACCAAATCCCAGGACAATCCCCGGTTTCTCGGTACCTATGTTCAGGTACTCAAAGCAACCACACAAAACATGCTAATAAAAACATGTTAATATACTTTCAGGTTATTTCCAAACTGTGTACATATTTAATTTTAAAGTGGGATTGTTGGTTGGAATTTTAAAGCCAACGAATAACAACTAACGTTAGCTCAAAAAAAAATAAAAAATAAAACAAAAAAGCCCGTAACTGCTGTTCCCGACCTTGATGATGTTCACAACAATGTTATATTGGTACATTCTCTCTTCTCTTACATCAATCGACAAATTATAGGAGCATTAAATAGTAAAACCCGAAAAATTGATTTTAACGGCTCATTATAATAGTTGTTACCCCACGCGTTATGCTAAACGATTACTACTCTAATAACATTGTTCGTAATTGCAATCACTACACTTACAAATGTAAAGACTGTCACAGGTAATATCATAATAGAATCGATGATTTCATCACACAGCGGCATATGGCAAATTGCATTCGTCTGCACCGCAGTAAGGGTAGCTTGTAGCCACTGCTTGCTAGAGAGACGTTTTCCCCGGTGATAACGGCTGTAATCAACTAAGCGCTAGTACTGTTTGTGGGCTCACCTAGAACACCTTGCTCAGGCAGTACAGGCCAGGATTGAATGAAAATGCACATCCATAATTTTCTTGAAGACAGTTCGGATTTGTTCTTCAGAATACAGGGATATAGAAACACCCGCACCGGTTTTAGACTTGGAGAAGACAACCGTATGCGTGCTCGATGTTTATGCAACAGCCTTGTTGTCTTTGCGCCGGCAGGTGGGGATATGTCCCAATGTATGGTGAAAACTGTAAAACGTACCGGCGCTGAACGCTTGTAATGTAAGCTGGTGGTCCTGTCCCTTAAAAATTGGTGTGTTTAGTGTTGGGTGGATTTGGCCGCCTGTTGGAGGTCGCCTTCATCTCAGTGCTTTTGTATAAGAGAGCGCTCTCTGCGCAACTTGCGGGAGCGCCCACCAAGAACCTGGGGGACCGGGGGACTACTGTGCCCACCAGTACTTGACATAAAAAACTGGGTACGCGTAACATTTGTCGTTTTTTTTGGTATCCGACTGTGTACCGGGGGGGGGGGAAGTCCCTGGTCTTTTGTACATACACTACACAACAATTCATAGACAATAACACAGTCATACAGTTAAAGATTTTACAAAACAGATTACATGTGCAAATTGATTATAAACAACCAATAGGCTATCACTTTAAAACCAAGCCAGTTCATTAGTTAGCCTTAGTCTTTGGGCTGGTACTAGGTTGTTTCCACCGTTCAGGAACGCAGGTTCTAAATAAAGTTTCCGGGTAAGAAAACTGCCCCCTCAGAAAGATCCCTAGCTTGTGAGTTCAGTACGTTCTTGTACAAATGGTCCAGACAACTTTTCAGGGGGGTCGACTTGGGCGCTAAAGAAACCTCGATTCGGGGTTGATTTCACAGCAGCATCGTGATTTCAACCACCGAGTTTCTTTATTCCGATCATTTTGTCAAAATATTCACTGTTACTGTATTGGCATGACAAGGTATTGTAAAAAACACTCTAGTTCAAGGCGAGGAATGTAATTGTTTCAAACCTCAAAGCTGCGGTTTATTGTATAAAAGCACCAGCTCCCATGTATTAAAATGCTGTGTCGCCGATTACGAGAGACATGATAGTCCATGTGCACACTGCGTTATTTTTGCACTGTTGATGAACACCATAGCGAATACACCAAATCGGTATGGGGCTGTTTAAAAAATTAGTTGTCCGAAACAAGATGTAGTGCAGTCAGCTTTGTTTACGGGGTGTTTGCCGGGTAACTGCTGCATTTTCTGCAGTTGTAGCGCCTCTTGCTTGTCAAAGTGAGTCGGAGATGTTTTCATTCAGAGCCGTCCTTCTCCTCCCCACCAAGCCTTCTCATCCATGCTTAGGTTTCCATCATATCTGCACACAGACTACAGTGTGTTGTGCATTGTTACCAGTCTAATGGTGATAATATCCTTAATGCCTTCAAAATTCGGAATATTTTTGTGTAATATTATTCGGTGGTATTTTGAATTGCCCTATGATACCAATACTGTGAAATATGCAATTAGCATGATATTTCGCATTAAACCAACGTACCTTCACATGTCTAACAATTCCTGGACAGTCATTCCCCTATCAAATCTTCATCTATCTGCGCTTGGCGTTCCAAGTGGCGTTGTTAGTGGAAAACCTGCCAAGTTGTTTATGTTGCAAATGTCTTCGCTTCCATGTGTTGCCTTTTGTTACTTTGACCGGGCGTTTGTTGTGTGCTGGTCTCTTGGTACGTGTTGCACGTCGTCTCCTTTTTGAAGTATTATATTAACTGCCTTTGTGTAAGTTCTGCTGTCAATCATCCCTTAGTGGTTTTAAGATTCACATCATCGTCCCTAATCATTAGAGTTTAATTATACTTCACATTGATTTGTAGCTCGGCAGTGTTCATGTCCCCGAGCGTGAACAATCTACACATTTATTACAAAGTCAATAAAAAGAATGATGAGATTTTTGGATCCTGAGGTGACAAACTCCCTATGGGCTAAAATGATACTGTTTTTTTTTTTTTTTTTGTTTGTTTTGTTTTTGTGAAACATGTAGAGTTTATGGCTCTGCGGATCTGAAGATTGTAATTAACTAAGGGAATACTGCTCTGCTTTGCTCTCTGCATGCTAAATGGCTGCTCATCATTCAGTGAAATGGATGCAGTGCTACAGCTTAATCGTCGGTGTGCTCCATGCTTGAGACAATGTGAGCAGTCATCCTCAGAGCTGTCACGGTGCCCAGCAGAAAAGGCAAGAAGACTATTGTCATTTAAGATCGAGATCGACTTACGAAGGACACCCATAGCACTTTGCATGCAACGTATAGAGAAGCTATTTAAGGCAATATATCACATCTTGTGATGAATATCAGTATGGTGTATGATTTGGCTGCAGTGTTAGTCGCGAAAGCATTATTCATTAAAACATTCACAATTGTTGACCGACTTTTAGAAAATGCTTTTTAGAAAAAACACCTCCTCCGTTACTCTGAACCTTATATTTGCGAGACAGAATGTCCACAGTTCGGCGGTGTTTGGACTGGGCCGGGTGGTTGTTGGCATGAGAAACTACACAATGCTTGTTATTGTCTTGTTGGCGTTCACCTCAACTCCTTAACATCTTCAAAGTCCCACCCTTATGAGTCATGAAGAGCAGATTTATTTTACTTAGAAACTGTGTCGAACTCGACAACGTAATGTCTTTCTCCGGTGAGAGTTTCCAGGATGAGCACTAGCCTCTGTGGCGCAGGCTGCGTTCTAGTTGAATATTTTATGGTACTGATCCAAGACAGTGTGCCTGAACGCTTAAGGATAGTTCCCAAACACTCCCAAAATCTAAATCCTTTATCTTGAATATTTTTTCTCACGCCTCAAGTTGTTTCAAACCTTGTATGAGTTTTCTTGAATTTCTTTCTTCAAAAATAGGGTTGTGGCGGTGAGAAATTTTCCCCCCTACGGTTAATCGGATTTAGCGACCTTTGGGTGAGTACTGGTATCCACCTGTGATGGTGTAACTCCCATCTTTTCCCTTGTCCTCTCGCTTTTCCTCGTTTTTCCCCTTCGCTTTTAAATAGCTTTATGGCAATAGCATGCACATTTTACTTTCACTTTCAAATAGCGCAATTCGGCCGTGAAGCAATCGGTTTCGTTTTTTAAGTTGTTTGAAATTTCGCCTCTTTTTCCTTCCTCGCTTTCGCGTTGCTTTTACATAAGCTTAAAAAAAGCGATTCAATTAGCGTCAGATTCATGCGTCAATTTGCTTGAATTCAACAACAATGAATACAACTCAACGTACTTTAGCTATATAGCGACCACATGAACTTTTAGTAACAAAACAAATAATAAGCACCATGCTATAATTGGCAGGCTTATGTCTAATATAAATAACAAATAACTTACATAAAGTATTAAATATGTATCTAACTTGATCTGGGTTTTGTTTCGCTTTAATAGGGTTTTGTTAGTTTGGGGGCTCCCCTTAATCTCTTTTGAGGTCTCTCATATCAGTGCTTTTATGAAGCGAGAGCATATGCGCAACTTTCGGATAGCACCCAAAGAACCGGGTTGACGGGATCCTCGGTTACCCCAGTTACTTAAATAAAAAACTGGTACGAACATTTTCGGTTTTTCAGTACCGACACTGGTACGAATACGGGGGATTTTGGACACACTTGTCATAAAGTAAATCGACCAAAAAAGTTACAGTTAAAAATTTTACAATCCGATTTCCAGTGCAATAATTATTAAGGCCACTAGGTATCACTTTAAAATACGGCTCATTAGTTAGCCTTAAGCTTTGGGTGGTATAGGTGGTTTCCACCCGGAACCAGGTCTAAATAAAGTTAACCGGGTAATGAAAAATGCCCTCAGAGAAAGGCCTCTGGAGAGAGGTTAGTACTTTTTCAAAGGTCTTGGAACTTCAGGGGAGGGACTTGGGCGCGAAATTCATGCGATTGGTTGAGTTACGCGATTGTGATTTCAACCCAGCCTTTATCGGAGTTTTCAAATATTACTGTTATTGTTGCCAGCAAGTCGTTTCTCATAGTATGTCAGGGTTCGAATGTAATTGTTTTAAAGATCAAATCTGTCTGGCGGCTTATTATAAAAGACAGCGCCATTTAAAAATCGTTCGCGATGCCGGAGACGATAAGCTCCAGGGACAGCCCGGTAGTTGGCACTGTGTAGAACACCATAGCGAATACACAAATCTGTTTGGCGTTGTGATAAATAATCGTGTTTCAGAGAACAACGTAGGGGCCGCAGCTTTGTTTCTGGGGTTTCGGGGGGGTTAACGGCCATGCATTTCGGCGGCTTAGCGCCATCTGCTGTCAGAGAGTGGATGTGTTTTTACTCAGAGCCGTCTCTCCACCTCTCACCATGGCGGCTTCATCATCCAAGCTTGTTTACCTCAGAGCGCACACAGCATACAGTGGGTGTGTGCATTTGTGACCACGTTTCTGGGAATACCGTAATACTTTAAATGCATTCAAAATTCGGAATAAATTGGTAATAATTATTCTCGGGTATTTTGAAGTGCCACGATCACAATATTGTGCAATTCATTATCATGATATATTCGCATTACCGACTACCGGTCACGTCGACCACAGACTCATTATCATCGAAGATCTTCTGCCACGTTTGCATTCATAGTGACGTTTAGAGTGGAAAACACGGCCACGTTGTTGTTGCAAAAGTCTTCCTGCCATGTGTTGCTTTGTGTTTTGCAGACTTTTGTTTCTGGTCTCATGTTAGGGACACTGCGTCTCCTTTTTGCAGTAATTATTAATTCCTTGGTGTAAGTTCTGCAATCATTCTTATGGTCTGACTTCAAATCGCGAACCTAATCATTAAGTTTCATTAACTCACATTGATTGTGCTCTGCATTCTTCATTCCCCAACGTGAACAATTCTACCACATTGATTACAAAAGTCAATAAAGAATGATGAGATTTTTGGATGCTGGGTGACAAACTCCCTAGAGGCTAAAATGATACGGTTTATTATTATTTTTTTTTGGGAAAATGACAAGTTTATGGCTCTGCGACTAGAGATTATAATTAACTAGGGAATACCTGCTCTGCTTGAGCGTCTGCAGTGCTAAATGGCTTCTACTCATGCAGTGAAACAGATGCAGTGCTACTCCTTAATCTTCCGTGTGCTCCGCTCCAGGCTGGAGACATGTGAGCAGTCATAATTCAGGACTGGTACCGGTGCCATCATATAAAGCAAAAAAGACATGTCATAGATCTCAGACTGCCTTAAACAGTACCATCATAGCACTTTGCAGGCGGCAGTATAGAAAGGCTATTTTAAGCAATAGCCCACATTCCCCCCCCCCCATGCACTTCCTCCTCTCAGTATGTGAACTGGTTATGTATTTATGGCTGCAGGTAATATCAGTATTGGACTTATATTCATTAACTACAGCACAATTGTTGTACAAAAGTTTTGAAACTGCTTTTTTAACCAACACTCCAGTTACTCTGACCTTATAATTGCAGACAGAGATGTCCCAAGTTGTGGTTTTGGACTGGACGGGGTTGTGTGCATAGTGAGAGAAATAACGAATGCTGTTGTCTTTATTTGACTTCCTCCGATCCTTTTAACATCTCATCAAGGTCACCTTAGGATCATGAGAGAACAGATTATCTTTACTTAGAAAATAGTGTCATTCGACAACGTAATGTCTGTCTCCAGAGTTTTGAGGAAGCATCTGCTACGATAGCAGGCTGCGTCGTCTAGTTGAAATTTAAATCCCGGTACTGCATCCGCACAGTGTGCACTGAAACACTTAGGGATAGTTCATACCAAAAATTTAAATCCTTTTTATCTTCATTTTCTCACCCTCCGGGGTGTTTCAAACCAATGGTATGAGTTTCGTGATATTTCTTTCTTTCAAAATAGGGTTGTGCACGGTGAGGACAATTTTTCCCACCGGGTAATCGATTTGTGACACCAACACCGGTAATACTTTGTGTCACCGTGCGGTTCCCTCATTTTCACGCCCTCTCTTTTCCTTCGCTTTCCTTCACTTTTCAAAATAACTGTAAGCAGCGGCATACACATTTTACCTTTTCACTTTCAACTAGCGGCCCAATTCGGTGGTGAAGCAAATCGTTCGTTTTTAGTTTCTTTGAAATTTCCCTCTTTTCCTCGCTTTCCGCTTGCTTTTAATATAGCTTAAAAGCGAATTCAAAAATTAGCGGCAGTTCAGCGTCAATTGCTTTAATTGCAACAACAAGATACAACTCAAAAAATTACTTTAGCCTATATATAAAAAACACTGGAACTTTTTTCCACCACCACAACTTACCATAAGAAACAAAAGACAATAAGACACCATGTTTTTTTTATAGGAAGAGGCTTATGTCTAGATATAAAATAACAAATAACTACATAAAGTTTAAATATGTATTACAAAACTGGAAATCGGGCTAGGAAAAACATGTATAATATATAACCAATAAATAAGAAATGTAGACACGTTTTTGTTAGCAAAATGAGTAACAAAGCCCAGATAAAAGGCCACAAACAGGCGCTTTTGCGTTTTTGTTTGCGAAGTACTAAATTATCCGCCATCATCTTGTCATGTCTCGCCGTACTCTTGTCTGTCAGCTCGACTCACTCTCCTCACTGGTAATAAATGAAATCTGATTTGTGATGCGGACTGTCCGTCCGGCACGCTGCATTGAGGGGCCGCATTCAGTTTTTTTTAATTGTAGTTCAACAACTCTCGCATCCTCTGATCATTTACTGAACTAAATTATTCTTGCTTATTACTATAAAAAAATCAAAACGACGTTGGGGGTTCGGTGCCACGGTGGGCAAGTGACGTAACCGTATGTTTGCCGTCAGTCACAGTCTATCGCGGCAAGCCTACTTCAAAAGAAGATATTTTGGAGAAGTTGAAGTAGGCTGTAGTTGCTGGTCCCCATTCACTTCCATAGTGTAGAAAAAATTTTATGGAAGTCAAGTTTAAGGAGTAGATTTCACCCATTTATGGGAAATGTGTTCATTTATTCACCCTCATTCCATCAACATGTTTATTTTCTTTCTTTCTGGTTAGCTTGAAATTAATTATTAGACAGAATATCTGAGCTGCTTTTTTTTCCTAACCTTTAAGCTGAATAATGATTATAAAGCGTCCAAGGTATGATGAGTAGTGAGGAACACGTTATTATAATGTAAACTATTCACTGTGAGATATTTTTTAATATGCCCATCACCAAAGCTAACATTTATTTGATCAATTATTAAGTAACAAACTGTGATAGAGTGGAATAGTATTAGAATTAGAAAGCTGTTTTTCTGGTATTGAAAAAGTTATTCCTGTAGTGGCAAGCAATTTCAAAACGTTTTCAGTGTCACTGAGAATCCGTCTGTAAGCTTTCTAGCTACTTTTCCGTAGAAATAGTCTTTATGGTTTTGTATCAATTTAATGCATTTTGTTAGGTGTGATACAATACACTTTTACAGTTATGGATGCAAACTATTGTTGAAAAACTGAATTTCTATTAATGCATGTTAGAAAGGGAAAAAACCAATCGTTGCTCTCTAGAGATACTGCCTTGGATTGCTTTGAGGATGAAATTATCCACTGCTCCAGGGGTCGTTTGTATCAAAGCACAGGAAAGAAAAAACGGTGGCATTTCCTGATTAAAATGCACATCAATGGCTCTCTTTGGACATTGGGTCTTTGATGACTGGAACTAGGCGACCAAAAGATTACTGAAATAGAAAGAGAACACAACAGATCAAAATCAGTAATTTTCAAAGGCACAAGATTTGAAGCCAGGCATATAATTAAAGCAGTGTTTTCGTTGTGTGAATCATTGGTTAAATTATTCATCTTTCTTTTCCACAGTGACTTTAAATGCATTACATTTTCGATTAATATTTTAAGACATATCTGCATATTTGTGGTAGAATATTATTTCTGGTGTGTTGTTGAGGATTCTTTTATAACTTTTAAAGTGTTATATTAACAGTCACAGTGCAGAGAGGACATGATTTTCGAAATATATACTAGCAGCATAGCGGGCAGATGGAAGATGGAGGTTAGCCATTTCTACGAGCATCTGGACCACCCACGGTTTTCGTTTTAACAATCTTTGAGTGTAAACGACATTGGACACAGATGTTTGTATGTTTAAGAAGCAGCTGAAACCCTGATTATGCCTAAATAAAACTGTGATGTCATTGTTTTTTGGTCTTAGGCTGTGAAGACATTGTGGCAGACAGCATCTCTCTCTGACTCTGTGGTGGCCAGCCTGAAGTGGAGCTCACAGCCATACGGCTCCAAAGTGGGTTCATCGACCAGGCCATTCACTTCCTGTGTGAGGAGTTTCAGCCAGGTCTGACCTCGACTGTCCTCTACGAGCTTAGCACTGAGAGCACCTGCTGTGGCTATTCAGTCTGATTACCTGCAGGTGATGACCTACACCAATTCACCTTGAGTACTTTTTGGATTTCCCAGTGCAAGATTAGCTAGTTTTACTAGATATGCCAAAAATGAAAATTTTGTTAACTAAATGTGAACAATAAGGGGTTGTTCACATACGGCCCGTTATTGGATCCTCAGACAAAATATTGTTTATGTATGCAAAAAATCTGATTGAAAAACTTAATTTTCTAGCTCAGTAGTTCTAACAACCTACTTGTAAGGTCTTTTACACATGAGTTTTTTGGTGCTGTTACTTTCAAGGTCAAGCTTATTTTCTCTCTGGAAACATACAGGGGTACCTGAATCACATTGCCACTATTGGGAAATTTGTTTATTTCAGTCCCACAAATCATTGCAGGGGCTTCAGGCCTTCCATTTCAGACGCAGCGTGTCAGTATCAGTATCTATCGATCTCTGTTGATCAGGGCTCCCTTCTCTTAAAGGTCACCTGTTTGTGTTTTTAGACAAATGGTCAGCAGCTGTATCAGATGACCCCTTAAGTCTCCTCTTGAGCTTATATAGAGGCTAGAGCTGTAACCCCATCTGGATTTGGCCTGGCAAACAGAAGTCTGTTAGCACCTTCACACTCCTGTGTGCTAGCTGTTCAACATTTACAAGTCTCGGTAACTCTAGTCTGGGTCAAACCTGTTGAAATGATCTAATCCCTGTAGTGACTAAGAATTTTTAAACAAATATTAACAAAGACTAGCATTGTTTTTGACAATAAAAAATGTTGTTTTTATACTCTGCCTCAAAAAGGGGGCATTAACTGATTGATTCATTGGCATGGTCATTGAAAACCTGTAAATATCAGTGAATTTTGAGCTTGTTCATGTCTGAAAATGACTTGGAGTAGAGGTAAAGTTTGTTTATCGACATTGATTTTCTGTAATTAAAAACAATAGGTCAGATTTATTGATTTGAATACATTTTAAAGTGCTGTGGACTTGATCAAGACATACAAGAGCGTTGGTCATGACTAAAATCCTGTTCACTTTCTCTCGCCCGTTATTTCTGTTCTGCACTCTACTGCTGTAGTCTAAAAGGCAAAAAGCCCAAAAAATATTTAAGAAAGTGTGGCCACCTAGATATTAAAAATGTAATTTTGTTTGAGGGTTAAATCTATGTCCAGTTTAACCTGGATCAGTTTCTGACGATGAATGAAATGAGATTTTGGCTGTGCAATATTCTCATTAAGAGATAAGATTGGTAGGAAAATTCATTTTTCTCAGGATTTTTACCTTGTACCTGGTACCCGCAGGACCTGCTGCTATGAAAATACATTGGTTTTATATATCCTGTTTTTCCTTCAATATCGTCTCTGTTGTATACAGCAGTCTTCTTCAGCCTTGCAGCACTGACTAAATTCAGTAACATAAACTGGTACTGTTCTTCTCCCCTCTTCACAGGCCAGTGAACAGGACATCCTCAAGTATGTTGTAAAGTGGGGCGAACACCAGCTCATCAAGAGGATGGCCGATAGAGTATCACATGCAGACACTGATATATTACTAGATACACATTAAAGGAATAGTTCATCCAAAAAAGGAAGTCTGTCATTTATTTACACACCCTCATGTCGTTCCAAACTTATGTTGTTGTTGTTTTTCAAGAAACCAAGTATTTATAAACACTACATTTGAAAAATTTGGTTTCGATAATATAATTTGAATGTTTTTTAAAAGAAGACTTGTGCTTAACACAGCTTCATTTTATTTGATCAAAAATACAGTAAAAACAGTAATATTGTGAAATATTATTACAATTAAAAATAATGTTATTATATATATATATATAGATATATATATATAATATATATATATATATATATATATATATATATATATATATATATATAAAAAACATTATCCATTACTCCAGTCTTTGCCTTCAAAAATCATTCTAAAATATTGATTTGCTGCTCAAGAAAATCAATTTTGAAAACAGTTGTGCTGCTTATTTATGAATAAATGATACAATTTCTTCTAGAAAGTTCAAATGAACAACATTTATTTGAAATAGAAATCTTTGTATCGCTACAATGTTACTGTCACTTTTGATCAATTGAATACGTCATTGCTGAATTAAAGTATTCATTAAAAAAAAAATAATAATTTCAACGGTACTGTGTATTTCATTCCAAGAATCTTTACATGACTTATTTCATACAGTGACAGTGCATAATGGCCATGTCTGTCAGACTCCAAAAATTGGTGGAATATTTATGATAAAATATCATAACATCTTAACATGAATATCTTAAAATGTGGTCCGTTTGTCTTGTGCTGTATTTAACTTGAATTGTAGTGCACAAGTCATATTGACTACTTTATGATGCTTTTGGGAGCTTGATAGCCTGTGTCCCCATCCCACCTTCATTGTATGGAAAAGAAGCAGTTATCACATTCTGCTAAACTACTTCTTTTGTGTGTTCCACGGAATGAAAAGTTTTAGAATGACATGAAGGTGACAAAGTAATGTTAGGATTTTTTTTTTTTTCTTTTTTTGCCTGAACTATTCCTCCATCTCCTCCACACACACATTTCTATGGGCCGAACTTTTTTTTCTGTGCCTACTGAATTTGTTCCCTGTTTCCACCTCTTGCTATAGATGGTGGGTCTGAACTATGCCAGTCTAATGATTTATTCCCCAATCCTCCTAATGTCTAGTAATGAGTCTGACTGGCTCAGCTCTGAGAAAATCAGGCAAGTGCTCTGCAAATACAGAAGCGTAGCATATGGCTGGCGGCTGGCTCCAGAACCTGGGTCTGCAATTGCTCTGTGTAGCCCACAGAATCAAATACCCAGACCTAACACTATTCTGAACGTTTATAGCTGGTGCCAAACCGTACACCAAACACAAATCTCTGATTGCTTTCTCCCCGAACACATTCTAAAGGGAAACAGCAATGCAAACAGATTCACCTTCATTTTGTCGTTACGTAGTTTTATACATTATACTGCTTTGCTGTCCTGAGGTGTAGCTAGACATTTAAGGGTTCCAATGCAAGTGCAGCATCCTCAGTGCAGAGGAGCTTAAATTCCTCGCTCAAGGGGCACGTCTGCCAGTCCTTGGAGCTGCATGGCGATACCGCTAATCCTCTGGAAGCCACACACACCCTCCCACCCACACCATCTTTGTCTAATCTATATTGTGGGCTCGAAAAGGTTGGGCCACCGTTTCTCTCCAACTCAAATTCTTGTGTTGTTGTGTGTAATGTTTGAAACTGTGTGTTTCTGTGTGTTCCCCAGAGCCTAACCTGTTAAGTGGTACTGCACATAGTGTGAATAAACGTGGCGTGACAACGAAGGGATCTGGACCTGGAAGAGCTTAAAGAGATTCTCTCTCCACTGCTGGGCTGCTGCTTTCGTCAGAACTGAGCACATGTATTACCAACCACACAGTGGGGTTTTTTTCTTCTTTGACACTGTGAAAGTGTGATGTTTTGGGGGTGTCTTCTGTTAATGTGTATGATCTTTTTTGGTTTATACAGTTTAAACAGGAGCATTAAGGGGGCACGGTCACACTGAGGATTTTAAGCACACAGAATTGATTGTTTTTACCTCCATGCAAGCTTCGCTTTAAATTGCAGTTTACAAGTTCTTTTAAAATATTTCTGGGTCCAATAAGACTTTTTTTTTTTTAAATCTATAAATATTTTATCTTTAAAATATTTTATCAGCAAGGATATTTTAAATGGACAAGTGACAGTTAAACATGTATAATGTAACCCACGTTTTTAAATAAATGCTGTTCTTTTGACATTCAATGCATCAAAGAATTCGAAAATGGTCATGCTTTCAACACAAACAATGAGCAGCATCTTTTAAACTTTTTATAAAAAATATGCAAGTCAGGATCATGTGTAAACCACCAAAATCCGTTCTTTTCCCTACATGTCTTTTTTCAAAGAGATATAAGAAAAGAAGCATTTTAAAACCTATTATTGCCTCAAATTTTTTTTTTCCCACCAAACTTGAACTCAACATCCTTAAACTAAACTGTGAAGCATCATTCTGGGAAATATGCTTACATACCAAAAAACTATGAATGTAAGTGATGATCATAAAACATCAACTTTTGAGTGTACTTAGCCCAGTGTTGTACATCGTCGCAGTAATTTAATTTAATTACAAAATAAATGTAAAATGATAATCTGCTTACAGTTTACCGAGAAAAAAATTATGTAATTAAATTACGTAAACTTATGAAAATGTTATTATTACAAAGGGGGTTACATCTGAATTTTTAACACAGACACACACAGCTTTATTAATTTCTTTCCCCAAATTGCATTGACTCTCTAAGAATTCTAATAAGACACCAATGTTTTCAGGAGTATAGGACACATGCCTATTCAATAAAATGATTTATTTTCTATTTGGGTTTATGTTTATGCTTTATTTTTCAAATCAGTGTTTTAACCTTAGAACGATCTCAAAGTAAAAAGAGGTGCTAATATAAAGAATCAGTTGCATTACTTTAAGTAATTTAAGTCATTGAAAATAGTACACTACTCAGTACATTTTAAATAGGGTAACTTGTAATCTGTAACCTATTACATTTTCAGAGTTACCTTCCCAACACTCCTCTTAGTCTGTAAAATGCACAGAAATTTGTCATGGCTGCCACAAGCCAACTGGGTAGGCGTAACTTTTTGTTTTTCTGTACAGCTCACACTGATAAGAATGACAAAAAATTGTGATATTGATTGATGTATGAATGGGTACATACTCTGATTCTCAGTACTCGGCTCAGGATGTAATATTTGCTAGAGGAGTAAGAAAACAGATATCCCAATGTGCTAATGCTCCAGCCAAATTACATCAGCTTTCAATCCTTCTTCGGGGACCTGCTCTCCGCGCTCTCTCAAGTATTGGTAAAGGCTTTTTCTCTGCTTTTTAACAGATGAAGAGGGGTCCTGATCAGCACCCCTCCCTCTGACATGCTGCCCACAGCGGAGGGAGGCAAAGCCAACGCCTGGCTCCGGCGAAGAGTGCTGGCATTTATGTCCGCCCACGGTTATTCTCTCCTTAAGTGGAGGAGGCCAAGGTAAGGATACAGTCCTCACCTCACATACAGCAGGGTGGTTAACTGTAACATTACAATTGAACAGTGGAGTCAGAAGAGATGATTAAAAGATAAATTGCAATGAAATGATACCACCTATAAGTAAAGTAGCATTTCTTCAAAAATACAAACTTTAAATCATACCGATAAAACTTTTTTTTTTTTGAAGTACTTTAAAATTTTTTATAGAATGTAATTTTTTTATTGACATCAATTGGAGAACTGTGAAGTCAATCTTTTCAAAAAGGCAGTTAGTTTATAAGAAAACCTTATGCCTGTCCTCCTCCAAGGCGTTTTTGGAGGAGATGAATGGTTTGAGCAGACTGACCTGGTTAGGCTGCCGCATGGTTCGTATGTGCCAATGTAAACCCGACACACACTCTACAGTGGTAAACAATGCCGTCCCCCATGTGTTGTCACATGATCAACCACCAGCAAATGGCTGGCAGCCAGAACAGCTCCACCGTCCTGTGGTTGCTATAAATACCAGGTGGGTTAAACACTCATTCATGGCCTTGTAATGATGCACATTCTTCTTCAGCCGGTCTTCAAAACTAGCCTATTATATATCTGTATGAAATGCTCAGTTAGATACAATGATGGGCGGTGACATCCGTTTATCAAGTCATTTTTAGAGAGATTTGCGATTTAGTACAAAGGCCAAGTAGATCATGTCCCTAATCTAGATGTAGTCTCGAATCCCTAAATCAAACCATGAGAAGTTTGTTTTCTCAAGTTAATTTTGCTATTCTTTTGGCAAGAAGCTATTCAGTGTTTTTTTTAGGTATATATAATGTGAGTGGGGAACATTGGCTTTGTTATGTTGGCCAAGCTTTGTGATCCTGTGGGTGTTATATAAAACAATTCATTTTTTTTTTTTTTTTTTTTTGTTTTTCTTGTCATGCCCCATCTTAGTATTAATGTGTGTTTTATCTGCTGTGTAATGTTGTTAACTTCTGATGCTTCTTCATTTTGTATTTGGGCAACATTAATAAGTCATTCACTGTTTCCCTTTTATCACCCCTGTCTTTCAAGTGCCCAGGTTGGCAGGTAGTGAAGGGAAATGAATCCGTAGGCTTGCAGGAAGCTGCGTCCCACGGACCAGTTGCCAGCGATCGTATGCTCTGAATACTGTGGTGATGGGCGCCACAGGTCAGCTACGCAGCCTGCAGATCCGTGTGCTCAGAGAGTTTGGCCTACCTGATGGGGCTAGGCATACCTCTAGACAGTACCCCAGCACACATCCGTGGTTGCGTGGAGACTGACATGTGTTGCTATGGCTACGCGTGGAATAATCTCTGGACTTTTCCATTGCAGTTTAGTAATTAACCCCGGACTCTGCATTGCATTCAATTTATTTTCCAGTGACTGCGGCACTCAATACTGATTTTTGTTTCAAATAAAACGATTAAAACGGGAGAATTTTGTTATTCAGATTTGAACAATGTGTACAACAATGTGTTTATTATATATACTATCATACAAAAGTCAGGTATCTAATGCCTCAGCAAGGCTGCATTTATTTGATAAAATACAGTAAAAACAGTAATATTGTTAAATATTATTACAGTTAAAAATTTGATATAAAAATAGGTTTGTGTGTGTGTATACATATTATTTTTTATATATATTATATGATATGTTAATCTATATTTAACATTTTAATTAACATGCAAATAAAAAAAATTAAATACAAGTCTTATTAACAATATTGTTAACTATAGTTTACTGAGAATGCAATGTGTACTTGCAATCTGACAAATTTTGGATGGGAATAACTGCTTCATGTACTTCTTGCATCACTCATGTTGTTTTTTGACTAGCAAATTTCTCCAGTTACCTATGCTCTTGGTTTAGAAGTTCCCTGTAGCTCTTGAATTGCCTTGATAGCTTTTTATTCTCACCATTAAGTGGACCATTGAACCTACGCTTGTAGCTTGGGATAGGATTCGAAACCTCGTTACATACCAACAGTCTATTAAGTTTTTTCTTATTGTTGAAGCATGTATACACTAACCCATTGCCCTCATGGTTACATGTGCTGTGTTTCAGAATCCACACAATTCTTTCCCAGGAGCGTTTTGAGACGAGAGTCCCGTCCCTGGCCTGCGCCCTCCAGGTCGCTGCGGGTCAACATCACACCACTGTGGATATCATGTTCACGGACCTGGAGCTCTGGTGGCTTCCATCCCCCCTCTGCCCCTCCTCTCTCACCCTATCATCCCCCGCCACCCCGGGCCATTAGCCAGCAGCAGTATACAACGTGCTGGAGACCTCGGGTCCCCACCCACCCCCTCCAGATCTTTCGCCTACCATTGCAATCATGCACTCCTTCCAGGCATCCCTCTTCCAAGATGGGGCACTAATTCCACCGGGGGGGAGAAATCTTCATCCTGACAAGCAATGGTGATTAATACCAATATATATTCTAATATTAGGCTGAACGAATGACCTAAAATCACAATCTCAATTAATCTCAAAACATTTTACCTCTATTCCAATTAATGAACGATTATTTTATATTTATTATTATTTTTTTGCACTCGCTATTTATTAAAGGTTTTCTTATCTACGTTGTAACAATATACTTAACACGTAGTTAGGTGGGATTTTATTAGCTAATGACGGAGGGGGTGTGCGCTGGAATCTGTTGGGTGTGTAAATATTGACTAGAATAATGAAGTGCTCACAAGCTCTGTTGTGATGGGTGATATCATGCAATAGAGATGATACGATGTAGTAGTAGTACTTGTACCTATTATATAATTAAGATCGTATTATATAAGTTATATCTACTTGGTCATTGTTCTAGCAAAAGCACAAAAGGCTCTAACTAATATCTAATACGATATTATATAATATACAAGTACCTCTATAACGACCGATATACCATGTCAATAACCACTAAATAGTGCTTAATTACAGTCAAATGTAGCTGTGTCCATTAAAATCACCAACTGATGTACATGCACACCCTTGCATTAGTGTAACATAAAATCCAAAACGTATAATTAGTGACAGCTATGATCCGTACGTTCACACAACCTCTGAGGGACGTAGGCGTTCGTGCGATAGAACCAGTAGTAAAAAAGAAACAGATAATAAATTTACATCGCTCATGTACACCGGGTACGTCAGAGGGACAAGGGTCGGTGGGAGGAGGAATTGGAAGTGTGGATTCATTAGAGTCATGTTCGTTCAGTCCCTAAATTCGACATCAGGAATTGGTATTCAGCAGCCATTTAGCGGGTCAGATGAAAGAGTTCTCCCCCCCTTGCAAAAATATAGTGAGCCCACTTGGAAGAGGGCTGCCTGTGACGGATGCATGATTGCTGGGTCGGAGAAGACTGGACGGAGGTTGGGTGGGACCCAGGTCCCACCCTCTTTTCTACTGCTGCTTGACTAATGGCCCCTGGGTTATCGTGGAGTAGGGTGAGGAGAGGGCAGAGGGGGTGGAAGCCCACCAGAGCCTCCAGTCCGTGGGGAACATGCTCTCGCACAGCTGGTGTGCTGTTGACCCTGCTAGCGACCTGACGCGCAGGACGGACGGAAGCATAGTATCCAAACGACTCTCCCTCGAAAGAATTGTGTGGATCTGAAACACAGAAACAGGGCCCTGAGGCAATGTTAGGTGCATAACATCTTCAACCATGAGACGTATGACTGTCGTGGTATGCTGAGAGGTTTTGACTCCCTTCCAAGCTACCAGCGTAGGCTTCAGATGGTCCTTAATGGTGGAGAATAACAAGAGTACAAGCAATCAACACTCAGACGCTCGAGACTTCTAACCCAAGAGCTAGTAACTTTGGAACTTTGCTCTTCAAACCCCCTTGCGTGATTGCAGACGCACAATGACTGCAGTTCTTCCATCCAAAATTTGTCAGATGCACAGTCACACATTGCTTCTCAGTAAACTCTAGTTTAACCTATTTTAGTTATAAGACTTGATTGAATTTGTTTATTTGCATGGTATTACAAATGTTAAAGTTAGATTAACTATCATCTATAATATATATAAAAAATAAGAGGTATACACACGACACAAACCTCTTTTTATATCAAAGTTTTAACCTGTACTAATAGTTACATATTACCTGTTTGTAACTGGTATTTTATCAAATAACTGCAGCCTGGCTTGGCATGGATACCGGGTGGGGGGGACGGTTGTATGAGTAGTTATCATGAAACACATTGTTGGACATCATTTTCATCTGATAACAAATTCTCCCTTTGAATCTGTTTTTATTTGAACAAATCAGTATTATGCCCGCAGTCACTTGAAAATAATGCATGCGTCAGAGTCCGGGTAATACTAACTGACATGAAAGCATACAGAGTCATCGGTAGCCATAGCAACCATGTCCAGTCTCCACCAAACGGAGTGCTGTTTACCGTTAGAGTTCTGCACCACCATCCGGTTGCCAAACTCTCTCCACACGCCTCGCAGCTCGTATCTGCCTGTGGTCGCCCTCCCCTTACCACACGTTCCAAAGCATACTCTCGACTGCACCTGGTTCCGTGTGACGCAGCTCCTCAGCCTGACGGATCATTTCCTTCACTAGTTCCAACCTGGTCAGCTGAAACAGGACATGTGATAAAAGTACCGCCTCTTACTCTTTAATTGCAAATCAAATGAAGAAGCTCAGAACGTTTAACAACATATACACAGCAGATAAATCAACATAATACAAGATGGGCATCAATATAAAAAAAAAAAAAAAACAAAAATGATCTGTTTTATATAACCCCCACAGGATTCACAAAGCTTGACAGCAACATACAGCCAAGGGTTTCCCATCACTTAGTATGTACCTAAAAAAAAACGACTGACTAGCTGCTTGCAAAAGGAGTAGCAAAATTAAACGGTTGAAAAAACAACTTCCTCATGGATTTATTTATGGATGCGAGACTACATCTAGATTAGGAACCTGAATCTACTTGGGCGCTTTGTACGAAATCGCAATCATCGGGAGGTCTAAAATGGACTTTATAAATCTGAGTCACCGCAATCAAATTAGAGAATGAAACATTGAATACAGATAGATAAAGTCTAGGATTTTGGAAGTACCGCGGAGAATGCATCATTAACAAGGAAAGAAAAGAGATGAGTGTTAAAAAAACTCGGTAATGGTCATTTAGGCAACCAAAGACGGGGAGCTTCTGGCGCCGGAGCCATTTGCTGGTGTTGCATCATGTACCCACCCCTGGTTGGGAACGGCATTTGTCTTTACCTCCCTGTAGCGCCACGTGTGGGTCGCGTTCGTACCTCTGTTTACATCTCTACGATCCCCTGTCCTCATTGACGGCCCTCCTACCCGATGCCCTGGGGTGAACAGATTTGGGGGGGGGGGGGGGGGGGTGTAGCTGGTCTGCTTGAAGTGGCAGGGTGAAGGGCGTTTAAATGCCCCACAAGATCCGTACAGACAGAGAGACCCTGTGTTGGCTCTCCCTTAGTCGTCTTGCGGCTTGCTGCTGTGTCAAAGAAGTGACGGATTACCAGGTGCACCACCTAACAAGGAGAGGAGAAGACAATGAACACTAGACCACTTACAGCTTACATTCAACTATACCCAACATTAAGCAAAAAACCTACCTTTTCCTTCTGCTGCAAAATAATGCAGGTGGTCAACCTAAGCTCTGTCTTCATTGTCCATATATTCTGAGGAGGAAATTAAATGTTAACGTTACATTTGAAATTCAGGTCGAATAAGAAATCGGAAATTAGTTTGGTTTCACACACAGTAAAAGATGTTGGTACCATTTCACTATACTACCCATGGATAATCTCCAGCTGCTGAACCGATGTTAAGTTGTTTCGGGCCGACATCAAGAGGTCCGCGACCATCAGCCCCTCCGTGCTTGCTCAGCCTGCATTGTTAGACTTGCCCTTGTTTTCATACGCCAGCAGGACGGGTGTCCATCTCATCCATAAGGAAAAGACACTCCAGCATCTGTAAGAGGACCTAAGCAATAGAAGCAAAAACATAGACAGAGAACAAGTTGTGTTTTTTTCATGTTTATGTGTTGAATGATACAGAACACTCTGTTAAAGGAAAGTTTAGTCACCCCCATGCCATCCTGAATGTTCATGTCTTTCTTTCTTCAGTGTTAAAGAAATTATGGTGTTTTTTTTTTTTTTAGGACAAACATTCCTGGATTTTTATCCATCATAGTCGACTTTAATAGCAGCCAATGGGTGAAGGTCTAAATATGCCATCGTTCTCTCGAAACAAACGGCCACGAATTTTGTAACACGCCTGACCTTTTTCAGCGTTACTAATGTGACGCAGGTCAGTCGCGGTGTGTGCAAGATGAGCATTTGTGGGTTAAAAAAGTAGGGTGGGTAAAAAAAATATATGATTTAGTCGATATTAATTATGGGGATTTTTTATGGACACGATTTTGATGATCTTAAATACCAAGACATCAATTAGTGTTAGCCTACGTAACGACCAGTTAATGGCACGTTACACAACAAAGGGCACTGTCCGGCATCCAATGTATCACACATAAGCATGGTGCCTTTGGTTACTATGAAACAAAGGTAGTCTTAGATTTCAAATTCTCTCTATTGGTATCCCCCACACCCCCCCACACCCCACCCTGCCCCCACGTATTCAAACGATAAAAATTCCGTTTTTAGCTTCTGGTTAAATCTGGAGTGACGGATTACGGTAGCCGCCTCAAGATCAAACGTTTTGCGGCAGCGCGTGGCGCACGTGAACTAAATCATCTCTCCACATTAATACCAGCTTCAGCACAAAATAATCCTGAGTCATGGACGAAAATCCAAAAGGTAAATTTAAACGGAAAGAGTTCAACTTTACAATCTGTATCCTGTCTCATGTAATCACTCCATCTGTGTTTCAGCTGCGCAAAGATGTCAATATAACAGCTTGTAAACAATGTCACATAACGTCACATTTACCTCCGAAAAAAAATTTGGTGACCATAAACATATAAGTCAGAAAAATAAACTGTAAGAGAGAGGGCATCATTTTGCTAAATATATATGCACCAAATAAAACATATTTCATTATAATTTTAGTAGTTCTTCTGTTTAATTTATGTTTGAAAAATTTAAGTTTGAAGAAGTTTTAAGATAATAACCACTATGGTTTTATATTAAAAAAAACTAAAAAAATGAAGTAGAAATAAAGTAACTGTAACTTTATTATTTTAAAAACTTAAAGTGTAATTTTAAACAAATCAGTAAATTATTTAACCTTTAAACATGATAGTAATGTAGTAACAACAGACTTTTTTTCCCCCTTGAGAAAATTTGGCATTTACTTTACCTCAGATATATTCAAAAGAATCAATATCGAATCGAATCGCAAGATTGTGAATGAGAATCAAATCGAATTTGTGTCAAAACCCAGCCCTATTAAAAAGTATAATTTTAGAAAATGACTGATCTTTTCCCGCTAGATAAATTATTCCCTCGGCTGGGATAATGTTAGAGCCCTTTGAAGCTGCACTGAAACTGCAATTGTGGACCCTCTCACCAAATTGGCTCCATTGAAGTCCACTATATGAGAAATTCCTGGAAGTCAACTAATCCTGTTTAAGCAAGGGTACAAAAGCAGTATTATCTAGTAAATCTCCTCTGTAAGGTGTGTTTGAGCTGTACCTTGCGAGTCGGTGCAGGTGCAGAGTTTTTGTGCGCCAGGCAGACGGCCAGAGAACACCGCGCCCTGTAGAGTCCGGCTCCTCCCCTCGAGGCCTTATCTCTCTCAGCCTTGCAAACCTGAGCACGACACCCTCCTCTGAGGAGCCTTCAGCTTCTTCCTGGTGTTGGCCGTTTACAGGTGGATGTCCCGTTGACCTGCACCTGATGGCAGAGAGAAGGTCACCAAATCTTGATCACGGATTCCTCTCTTCCTGTGTAGATTGTTAAAAATCATTTCTCACAATTCATATACAACTGAGTTGGCATTCTCGCTAACAGCAACAAAACAATGTGGTGCAAATTCAGTTTAGCTCGATTTCTGCAAATTACAGCTTAACTGAGACAGATGAAGCATAAGAGATGAACCAATTCCCAATGAAAACCTCTTTCAGACATGCATCATCTAACAGAACTACTGCCACCTTGTGGTGAGACTTCAAAACAAAGGCATATCTAAGCTCTAAACAGCTAAGGCATTGAGCCTTAAAACACTTATTCATTGGACAAACAAGTAGATTTAGGCTTGGCTGTCCACAATAAAATGGACTGAACAGGGAATGAATAGAATTAAAAATGGCATGTCATGTTTCATCCTTTCTATTTAGCAAGACCAAACAGTACACATTACAGCAAACAGTGAGTACCTTCTCATCAACAGGGCTCTTCAGGTTCTCATTGTTAATTTTCTTCTCATCTCCATCATTTTCGACCTCACCTTCACATCCTCCTCTCCTTTGCATAGGACTTACTTTTTTGTAATGGGTGGCACTGATGCAAACAATTCAGAAAAGACCTTCACAAAATGTATAATTGTTGTAAACACTGTAAATGGCTTTACTGTCACTTTTGATCAGTTTAATGTGTCCTGGCTGATAAACTTTGCACTCATTTTCATACTAAATTATCTGTAATAATGCAAAAATCGAAGCAGAAAAATGTATACAACAACATTACCTGCAATATCTGCAGGCATATTCCAAAGGAAAGGTGTTTTATTCATGCACGACTCACAGATCATCTCTTGCGGCTCCACACAGTCTGGGACACTACGCAGCCTAAATGCTGAGAGAAACACACAGAGGTGTTCTCAAACATTTCAACCTGAATGCATTTATGCTCCTCATCTACACACACGGAGAACACTAAACCATGTCATGTCCTGCCGGACTGCAATCTGATTTGATACTAACCCGACCATGGAACCAGTCCTCACACACAATACACTGAATCATCTCATCTGGAGCCTGAAGAGAGAACAGGGTTCATATATGCATGTAATCTACTCAATGTAATATAATAAAAGCACTCACAACACAAAATCTGAATACGGGCTCATAATTAAAAAACGTTTATTTGCAATGCAACATACAATAACAGAATAACAGACAACATTATAGAATGCAAACTCATTACCTCATCCTCTGGATCTGGGTAGGGTCTGTCACATGTGCAATACAAGCCAAAAAAATTATGGCTGTATTTGTTCCCTGAATTCACTTTCTCTTATCCTGTACAACCAGAAATCCATCAGATTAGAAAAAATCGAATTAAAAAACGCAAAAGACACAAATTTAACTAACAGCAAAACGTATCTACCGCAAATAGCTTGCACTCCATTTCCCCAACTTGTCGTTTCCACAGTCACATCGAAAATTTCTGTATTAACAACAAAGTCTTGAGTGCAGCTTAACTCGTAACATATCACAATGCCTCAGCCGGCACAATTTGAAGTAATATCTGTGTGTAATTGAATCTAAACAATCTAAAAACAATGATGCCTATAATTTCTTCACATTAACGTTATGTTTTATGTGACGGTTCTCACTCAGGTCTTCACTCTCACTGCCTGTAAGGCAGCTAGTGCAAATGCATCAAGATAAACAGCTAAATAATCCCTCTGTCATACTGTCAAAAATATACTGATACAAATTAGGCAAAATAGTTTTAAAATGCACATGGAACCCCTTCAGCAAACTATCAAACAATAAATGTCAGATCCAATCAGGCTCTGCTTAAATGGGTTAAAGCGGCAGCAAATGTACCTTCTAACATAGTATCACGGCTTCAGTGGATATTATAGATGGACAGTGGGAATATTCACCTCTTGGTATATAGCTCAAAAAGGTCATGGCCTTCATGGCACTTGTAGGAGCATGCCAGACAGATGCCAGCGGGCTCTCCTCCCTTTGGTGTGCAGGTGTTGCAGGCATACAGCGCCTGGCGCTTCAAATATCCCTGGTCAGGACATATAACTTATTTTTCATTTGAGAACATTCATGTAAATACAGAGCATTTGCTGATAACTATTCTTAAAGGCATCTTGCTATTATTGTTATTGCAATAAGGTTTATCTCCAACAAATAGACGCAGCATCTACGATTCAATATAAATAATGTCTTGTGCTAAACCCAAATCAAAACATTTGCAAGAATTATGTTGAACACCAAGAGGCAATGGGCTGTGTCAAGGTATGACCCGCTTGCTGAAAACGGATTATTTGAAAAGTCTGCGTTCACATAAAGACGTCGAACCTCTGGATACGAGCATTTCTCTGAATCACTCCCTCCAAGAACAGCGGAGGCTTCATTCTCAAGTTCTTCAATCCTCCTCCAAGACGTACCACCAGAGATACAGTAGCCTCATCCTCTCCAACATTTGCCGCCATCCTTTGCAGAGATGAGCGCAAAAACAAAATTGGTTTCTAGTTCATGTTCCAGGGCACGCAACGAGACAACGAACTAACTGAACTGTCAGCGAGATCACGTTTTACTGGCGACGGTGGGTCCCCTGTAATAGAGCTAAAAGAAAGATGTAGGAAAAGTGATATGCAATTTGACATTACCGAACATATTTTCGGGATTAACTCTGACAATAACACAACCAATGCTGCTTCCGGTTTATGCAAATACAAGATGATTTTGGCGGGAGAGTTGTAAAATAGAATTTATTATTTTTAGGGGTCTCTTTTTCTGACTAATGTGTATTCATACATCACACCCACATTAACTCAATGATTCCGAATAAACAGAAAAAAAAAGGGAATTTTCGCAAAGCTAATTTGATAGATCAGAGTTCAAAGGTAGATCAGTGTTTTGCATGTCACTCATTATACCTGCTTATAAATAGTGTGTCACTTACTGGCACGATTATATATATATATATATATATATATATATATAATATATATATATATATTATATATATATATATATTTATTTAAAAATTCTTCAGTTGTCACATTTTTGCATGGTTATGTTCATGTTTATGCTTATGTTTGCATTTTGTTCATTGTTATATTGCTGCCTGTTGCAGTTATTTGTAAAATTATGTAATTAGTGATAATAATATTTCGAGGGATGTTGCAGTTCAGCATGTAATTGTAATCTATTCCTTCTATTTTATAAATAATTTTATTAGATACTCAATATTTTTTTTCTTCATTTTGTTTCATTAATACAGTCCATTTTGCGTGTTTTTTCCTAGTGAGATCTGGCAACCGAGTTACAGTGTGTACTGCAATATGGCGGCGTGCGAGCTGAAGGGAGAGCTGAAGTACCGAGATGGATTGACAAGCCAGTTTACAGTGCAAGCAGATGGCAGTTTGAAATCAATGATAACTGGCATCAAGAAATTAAATGCTGATATATCTGAAGTTTTGACGGCTCTTGTTGAACAAGAAAGGGGCTCAGTGGAAAACAGCACAGCAGGTGTAGATGGTAAGCTGCTAAAATGAAGACTGGCTTGCTTATGGAAAACCAACAGACTTAAATATATATATATATATATATATATATATATATATATATATATATATAGATATATATTATATATATATATATATAAAAAATACATACAATAAAGACTACGAAAGTGGCTAAAAGTCTCCCCTCATATGACAGCGAACTCCTGAGAACTTTAACGATACTGCCCTTCTGTCGTTTAAGTAGTTACCCAACTTTTATTTAAGTTACTTATTTAAAATACTTTTTTTACTTCAATAAGCCCTATAACTATTAAGTCAAACGTCATATATTGTCATAATTATTTTATTAAATTGTCTCATTTTGTAACTTCTTTCTATTTTTTGAAACCCATGTTGTAGATGAAGAGGAAAGAGGACAGTGATGAAGAGGATAGGAGTACAGAAATGGCCACCAAAAAGTCAAACTCAGAGCCTCCAAAAAAGCGGATAAAAACCTTACGTTCATGATCTTCAGAACTGTCATTGTTTTGTTATGGCCTTTATTACATAAAGATGTGGAAAAACCTTTTTGTCAGCCACAGTTTCAAGGCTATGTTGAGATTTTGCCTTAATTTGTTCCCATTTTTGTTGATGTATTTAAAGTATAACCGTGTAAAAGGAAAATTATTTTATCTATACATTTTTCCTTTTGTAAAATGTTACAAATTGGCAGGGATTTGTTCAGCTTGTTCAGGTTTCTTCAGCTAACAGGTGATAATAAACTACTGTGCAATAAACTGGAATCAAACTGTCCAGTAAAATGTCTGAGTTTCTGATTGAGAAATCAATGTAACAGTTACAAAAGAACACAGACTCCACGTTACATTTCTTTATTGAGTTGTTTCAAACCACAGTGTATTAAGATTGCAATGGAAAGTTTCTTAAACAAATACCCATTAAACATTATAAATTCACAGTCAAGCCCTTTTAGACAAAAATTGTTTGCCTTTTTATGAACATTCCAACAAATGAATAAAAGACACTGTTGACAAAAAGACATGATTTTAAAATCCAAAACACTTGGGTCTGTGGCACAGGCTGAAGTTGAGAAGTTTGAGACCCAATATTGTGTGCCAGACTTATCACAACCTAACACACCCAACAAGTCTAAATAACCTTTTGCATTTCTTATGCAAGATTAGATTACTCACACTGTAAAGTGATGCAGATATCCCTCAACAATAAGACACAAGATTGAGTTCACAACTATTCCACACAGACATGAATACGAACGATTTGCTTTCTGAAACACAGATGTCTTTTCTCTGAGGACACTTGATTATCACTATGATACGTGAAAATAGTATTTATCAAATAAACACAAATTAAAGAATTGGAGAAAATACTCTTGTCATGTCTAGAGCTGACAAGAAATCCTATTTGAACAAAATACTAATAATGAAATGTATTTTTAATACAAAACCTTCCTAATTACACAACTCTTTTTCTTTGTTCCTGCCTTGAGAGCATTTTTATATTTAAAACAAATAAAAGAAAGACTGTTATAAACAAAAGGAAAATACATATGTGGCACCACTGTCCATGGTTTTCTTATTTTCCACCAATAAAAAATCCACTGGAGTTGAAAACAAATCCCTGGAGCATTAAAGTGACACTACAATTTCATTGGCCTCATAGTACGGAAACAATTACAGTTGTCCACACTAACGAATCTTTATTCATCTTGATTTATACTAAATCTACCCGCCATTAGACGTGTAATTCAAGTAGTACACACAGTTCAACACACAAGCCCCATCAACATTCTCCACATCTTGGGACAATGGCTTAATTTGCCTCAATTTATGCTACTTAGATTTCATTTATCAAATTTAATTTCAATTATAAAAGTTTTTTTTTTCAGTGAAATCAAGACAAAGCTTCTAAAAAAAAAAAGTACCATAAGACTGAGCCAACATGGAAAATATTTCTGGATCCTGTTATAAATCTACTTTAATTAAATGTGGACCAATTTTTGCCATTCAGTTTGAAAGAGTACGAAACATCACCTACAGTCCAGTTTTTTTTTGCTAAAAAATACACAATTAAAACTGGTGGGGGAACTGCAAGTGACTCAAACAATTAGTTGATAAAGAAAAAAAAACATTACAAAGAAATTAATCCTAAACACATTCCCCTTTTAATTCCTACACCAAAAAAAAAAAACAATATTCAGAACTTAAGTCTTAAAAAAAGAATAATCTTATTTATGAATGCACTTTTGTATTGCCCAACCCCTAAGACACCCAAACTGTATGGCACCTCCTCCTCATCTTTAACAATCACTTCAAGTGTCAATCAGCTGCAGTCTGCTGATCTGATTGGAGGCCTTGGCGAAGGTTTGGTGACGGTTGCAGAGAACAGCAAGGCAGATGGGCAGAATACAGTATCCTACAGTCTTGGGGTCTGTCCTTGTGCAGGAGTAAAGAAAGAGGAACACCTGGAGGTAGGGAATGAGGAAAATGGTGGCCCACACCCAGAAGGGCAGGAGGAGAAGTCTCGTTTTCAGAGTCACGATCCATGAGGTTGAAGATGGGGAAGAGGAAGAAGCATCTCCTGACCTTTTTGTCTGCGCTCCAGCCGCCTTTTCTTCTTGTGCAAGTGCAAGCAGGTTGTATGTTTGGCTGATCTCAAATATATAATACACGGCAGCGACACTGGCCAACAAGTACAGTCCGACACCTATCCACCCCATCCGCTGGCGGAAATTCATCATTCTCCATGCTCTTCTCTGGAGAAACAAAGACAGATGCACAGGATGACAAGAAACCAAACACATGCTTGTGAAGTCACGTGATCAGTGCTGGGATCACTGCTGAATATTCAGGAAATAAAAATCAAATCAGCTCAGCTTAAACTGTCAATCATCACTGAAAAATATAGCAGTATTGTTATTAAATACTTATTAAATATACTAGTTAATATTTAATTATATATAATAAAAATATAACACTAAAGTATTTACTTTTCAACCAAAAACATTAACTTCCTTGATGTTGTACGAAACACATTTCTACACGAATTATTAAACTCTAGCTCGAAATATTAAATAAACAAAGAGGAAGTCCTTCAAACACAAGAAACCTCACCATCTGGAGATTTCTCAAAGCTGTTGTGTCATTATATAGCGACTCGCCCCCATCGTATTCACTAAACACATGATTACACGTGAGTGTTACTTACTCTGATCACACGATCAATCCATTTTGCGCGGTTTTCAGGACGATATGTTTCTCAAGTCAAAACACACACCGCTGTCACAGGATTGTTGTCATAGGACTCACTTCCTGGAATACCAACATCCGGGAAGTTTCCCGTGAATCTTCGCTGACTTTATTATTAACCGCGCAAACTGTGCTCTACTGCCCCCCAGAGCATCACTGTGTCATAACCACGCCAGAAATTATAATACGTGTACACAGGTGTGCTGTTAGTGTAACACCAACAGTTTTACCAAGCACAAATTCACTACACAGGACAAATCACTATCTTACATGACAGTTAGCAGTTGTAAAATTACAAGAGAGATTTAAAGGACCACAACAATTTTGAGATTAGAAAAGGATTTAAACTGTAGTCAAGTCTAGCTTTATTGTCATTCTGCTATGTGTGGACATACAGTGGAGCGAAATGTCATGTCTCACAGGACCACGGTGCTACATAAATAAACATAAATATAAACATACAACACTAGACATAAAAACTATTTTTAGACCTACATTGCTATCTTTCAGAAGTTGTAATCTAACTAGACATATAAATAGTTGACTATACATACACAAAACCTAAGACAGACTATACAAGTACTTTACATAATAACTGTACATGATATTGTGCAAAAGAGGTATTTAAGGTTAAGAAGCAAGTAGTGCAATATGATTTGTGGTGCATTCACAAGTAAACATTTGTGTTATCTTATTAAGTTTTTGTAACATGCAATGTTTATAAGAAAGTGTCTGGTGCATATAGAGAGAAAAGACTATGTTTCTCCAGGTGGTTTGTCCAGTCCACTCACTCAGAATTGCACAATGTTCTTGAGATGTGGTGGGATGTGGGGGAGAGAGGATCCTGGTTTCAGGAGCTAGGGTTGTGGATGCGGTTTCAGAGGGGGGTGAGGTGATTGGAATTAAGGGCTCTCACAGCCCCCAAAAAGGCTGTTGAGCACACTTGCAGAGTGGGCTCTGATGCTCCGGTACCGTCTTCCTGAGGGCAAGAGCTGGAAGAGACTGTGAGAGGGATGGGTCGGGTCCTTCACAATACTGGTAGCTTTACTGGAGCATCGTGCAAGGAAAATATCAAGAATGGAGGGGAGAGGGGCACCAGTGATCTTTGCAGCTGTGTTTATTGTCTGCTGTAGGGTCTTGCGGTCAGCAGCACTGCGGTTCCCGTACCAGACAGTGATGCAGCTGGTCAGCACACTCTCAGTGGTTCCCCTGTAGAACCACACACACACTCTCAATGGTTCCCCTGTAGAATGTGGTGAGGATGGGTGGAGGGAGACTTGCCCTTTTAACTCGGCGCAGGAAGTAGAGCAACTGTTGCGTCTTCTTGGAGCGTGATGTAGTGTTAGTGGTCCAGGTGAGGTCTTCTTAGGTTATGTGCACCCCCAGGAATTTAGTGCTGCTGACTCTCTCCACAGTCGAGTAGTTTATGGTCAGTGGGGGGTGATCAGCAGAGTTTCTACTGAAGTCCATCACGACCTCCTTTGTCTTACTCACATTGAAGGACAGGTTGTTTGCGCCACACCATTCAACCAGCTGTGTCACTTCCTTTTGTAGGGTGTTTCATCATTGTTGCTGATGAGACCCACCACAGTAGTGTCATCAGCAAACGTGATGATGTGGTTAGATCTGAACTTGGCAGTGCAGTCGTAGGTCAGCAGCGTGAAGAGTAGCGGGCTGTGCACACAGCCTTGTGGGGCACCTGTGCTCAGTGTGGTAGTGCTGGAGGTGTTGTGGCCAACACGGACTGACTGAGGTCTTCCGGTTAGAAAGTCCAGGATCCAATTACAGAGGGAGGTGTTTAGACCCAGCAGCTTTAGTTTGTTGATGAGCTGTTGTGGGATTATTGTGTTGAATGCTGAGCTGAAGTCGATGAACAGTATTCTAACATAAGAGTCTTTGTTTTCTAAGTGGGTAAGAGCCAGGTGGAGGGTGAAGGAAATGGCATCGTCCATGGAACGGTTTGGACGGTATGCAAACTGGAGCGGGTCAAGTGTTATGGGACGATACTCATTCAGTCCCCATACCCTACCCCTAAACTTCACAGAAAACATTCAGCATTTTTACATTTTATAAAATATATACAATTTTGTGATTTATAAGCTGTTTTCCTTAAGGGAATTTTTTTTTACTATACTTCAGGGGTTATATTTGTTATAATTTATGCAATTTTATATAATTTATTTTCTATAATATTTATAATATTTTGAAAGAATTAAAAGAGCCGTTTCATGCTATCCTTCCTTGTATAGTTTGTTCAACTGACTGAGGTTGATATAGTATTTAGAAAGTAATTAGTAATAAGCAGTGTTGGACAATAACTAGTTATAGTTACAGTTATACAGTAATATTACTTTGTGCAGTAACTAGTAGTGTAACTAATTACTAATAAAATTTCAGTAATAATAGTTACCATCCATAAAACAGCTAGTTACTTAGTTCTGATGCCTCAATGCCTACTGATTTGAAGTCCAACAATCCAATAATTCCTAGATTTATTTTCATAATTTTTATGACTCATGAACACATGATGTCACCAGAGCAGCAGGCAAGCTTGGAATATGGAAAAGCTTAAATTTGACGGATGGAAATATTGCCATTACATTGATTTTGTGAGAAGAAAAGATGATCTGAACACCAATGTGTTAGTTGTGGCATTATGGAAGTTGTGGCATTATACTTTACTCTGGCTTGCCTGCCCGCATCCCTCTGATCCGGATATAAATTGTATTACTATATTTAAAAATCTTTTTAGAAAATGAAACATTTTCTTACAAACTTATACTATTTCATTTGATTAAATACATTGTGAATATAATAATAAAAACAATACACATGACAATTAATGAGGTTAATACAACACTTAAAAGTCACTATCAATCAGTGTTTGTAATAACTTCTGACTGTGCTCCAATGTGGATTTTGGTCAAATGAAGAGGCAGACATATATTGTTAGTAACATTTCAGAATTGTATTTATTTCTTTTATTTTTTTGAGGGGGTATTAAACAATTAGGCCTACAACTTCCGTGGGGCATGAAGGAAAAGTAATAGTGTAACATATTACTGTTGCCAGAAAGTAGTAGCCTAAGTAAAGTAATAATATTACTTTTGAAAGGAGAAATTAATTAGTAAGTAGCCTAATGAATTAAATTTTTCCAACCCTGGTAAGTAATGCAGGCCTACTTTTAAGGGAGAGTATTTACAGTAGTAACCTAGAGTGATCTAATAATTACACTTTTAAAGATAATTAATTACCGTACTTTTTTAGAGTAAAGTGGCCAACATTTAGGCTTTTTTTTTTTTTTTTACACGTTTTTGGTATCAAGCAACAAGCTTTGCCAGTAGGGTACTGTCATTATTTTTCCTCTAAATCACATATTTAAATATTACAAATAGCCTGTGTAATAATAATAATAATAATAATAATAATAATAATAATAATAATAATTATAATAAAAACTTAAGTGTTTTATTTGAAAATATTTTATATGATTGAAATAGCTAACCTTGACGAAAAGTTTGTCTACTTTGCTTGACCTCGGTTAAAATCTACACTCTACGTCTCTACCTCTCCAACAAGCCACTGCACCTCTTTTTTATTTCCCTATTATTCCTTATTGTGAAAGATTTGAACTTTGGTACGACGAAATAGCAATGAATGAACGAATCCACGAATCCTCGCAAACACCACGCAAGTTTTAGCAGTGAAGTGAAGTGAACTAACGTTAAGCCCGCCTCTGAAAGAGGGTGTGCCAGGGCAAACAAGTTTCGTTGCTGTCCAAATGGCCAATCATCATTACATAGTTAATCGACAGCATTACCAAGTAATAGACAGACCACTTGGATAAAGACTGACGCTAGACAAGGGACACACACGCCGGTTTCACAGTGATGTGTCATGCTGTGTTTGTTATGTCGATATGTGTTGCTGTCATATAAATAATGTGACGAAGTTGTCATAAAGTTGAACAACTATTTAGAGGGACACGCATTCTGGTTTACACTAGCAATCCTGGATGGACTATTGACGACAGTCTAAACCTGTAACTCGAACTTTACGAGACGTAAAGGAGAGAGACTCGGAACTGATCAGAACGCATTTATTCAACACATTGATTCTGTCAGGTAAGTTTCATTCATGAAATCTTCTGTATCTTTTGACTTTAACCACACAGCTATTCTTCTTGTGTTAAGTTTAAAATAGGCTACTTAAACTAAATTGCTGGTCGATTTCTTAATTAATATTCTCTGCAATTGGACTGACATAGCAATCTCTCTCCAGAGATGCAGACGTTCGTGAAAGGAAAGAGAGTTGGATACTGGCTCAGCGAAAAGAAGATTAAAAAACTCAGTTTCCAGACCTTCGTGGATATGTGCAGGTGCGTAAAAGCGCATCTCAGCGCTAGACAAGAGCCGATCCTATACTTTTGCTATAGCAAGTTATTTAATATTTGTTACTAGTACCTTTTAGTATTTTTTTTTTTACTTGTCATATTTAAATGTCAATAAGAATAGTTAATAGTTGTTAAAAGTGTTATTTTAATATTAGGATTGTATTTTATGTTTGGGATATAGCTTATATAGTATATTTTCTATTGTAATTGTCATCTTCTTCACATACAGACAAAAAGTACTTATAAAAATGGAATCATTGTTATTTGACACAATTGGAGTGTTGCATTGTAATAGTTATGACTAGTAGCAAAGAAAAAGGTACTAGTGTCTGTGTAATAAACAGTTACTAGTGGCAATGAAAAAGAGTCACTGTTTGGATTGCCAAATACTAATTAAAAAAAATGCTATTAATGTAAAATATATACTAGTTCATTTTAAGGAATTAATGTTAAAACTACTTGCCATTTAATATTAGGAAAACAGTATATTTATTTTTGAGGGGTGCTGATGTGTCAAAGCATGAATGTGTAATTCAGATGAGTTGTAGAGATTTAAAACAAGTGGGGCTTATAGGATAAAGGAAACATGATTCATCACAACTAGTCATGTCGTCTTGTTGTCCTCTCGTCGACACAGTTTCACTTACTTTATTGTATCCAGTAAATGTAAAAAAATATATATATTTCTTCACTATTTCTCACCGTCATCTCTGCAGTTTGTGTTCTCCATACAGTCTTGTCTAAAAAATGTGAAACTAACTCTCTTCCTGTGCCCACCACCCACATAAACCACTACTCTTATGCAATACACTCTTGCATCCATCATATGAAGCTTCAGTCATGAAACCATGGATATCTTTCATCAGCATAGTCAGTCTTCCTGTCAATTATCTAAGCTTTTGCTATTCGAGGGAGTCCTTTCTGAACTGTCCAAGATTTCTTATAAAACTATGTAACTTGTAACACTGTCCTGGGATTCTCATAATTAGATGGCCATAAAATAATCTGCAGAATTTTTCACCATAAAAAAGACAAAGGCCTGGACAAAGTTCACCGGTTACCTGGATAAGCACCAGGCAGGCAGGCAGTCTTCGATTTCACAAAATTAGGAGTAACATTGCTGGCATATCTCTTCAGACTCCATGCATTCCTAAGAGTTTGCAGGAAGACTGTGCCTGTTACTTAACTGATTCAAAGCCAAATTGTGTTACTTACGTTATTTAAGTTTACATTGTATTGTAATCAATATGGCTATAAAGCTATAAATGTTGTGTTTGCACAGGGAGGCACTGAACATGCCTTAGATATGTATCTATGCGGATGACGTAAAGTGCGTGGGCTACATGACATTTCTGAGTTAATGTAACGTGTCTTCTGTCTTCTGGCTTCTGTCACAAGTATGTTCCAGTCTAAAGATAACCGGTTTTCAAAGGGATTTTACCTAAGCTTGTTCAAAAAGCTCAGTGATTTGTTATTCTGCTGTCGGGCATATTTGTCTTGGGACATTTGATGAAAGGCTAAGATATTTTAACCTAGTTCTGAGGTGCAGCACTGCTGATAAACTGCCAAACAGTGCTACATTCATTAAATCACAACAGGATCGTCAGCTGTTTAAAAAGATGTGAGCTTGTTGTTTTTTTTCAAGGACTTTTAAAGACTTAAAGTTGCCCAAATACAGACATTCTCATAGCACAAGAACTTATCAGACACACTGTTCATTATATGAACTGCGTTATCATTTAAAGAGTGTTTTGTTTTGCTTTATCAATCGCATAAATGTGACCCTGCCTGTGAAAACCCAGCTAAAGTCCTTTTTTTTTGAGATTTACATATTATGTTTTCTACATGAAATCATCCTTCAGAAAGATGTAGAACATTCTGTGAAAATATAACCTTTATATCTTTAATATTGACTGGGTAAGGCCATGTCAAGGATTGAAATCATAGTGAAATTAATGGTTGAAATCAAACTTTGATGCTTGTTGTCTCATAATTAGATTTTGAGACTTAAGGACTTCACAGACAGGGTCACAAATGTGTTGTTTGAAAATGGGGAGGGATGATACTTGATTTTAAGCACATGTGTTTGTTGCTTTTTTGTGCCTGTGTTTGCGAGAGGGAATTAGGAGAATTCTGTCCTATTTATGTGAGAGACAGCAGTCTAAAGATAAACAGGGATTGCTGTAGGTGACAAAGCCCCCTTTTTATCACCAGTTCTATTTGAATTTCTGTCTTCCTAATAATTTGTCTCATTGTAAAGTTCTCATTATTTCAAGTTCAAGTCAATGTTGATCATTATTTGAGTCAACAGTACTTTAGTTGCATGTCACATGGAATCAATATAAAATATTCATAGTTTGTTTTTCCACTTTTTTGTTTTCCAGGAAACAAGGCATAGAGATGATCCAGGTAAGATACCCTTATGGCGTTTTTCTTTCTTTTTTATGGCTTTTCCATGACACAAAACCTGTTCATTAATGTGAGGCTGCTTCCACAATATCATCGCAATATACTTGTCAGCATCTGCTCGAAACATTACAAACATGCCTTTCATTAAATGAAAATGCAGCTAGTATGCCTGGGGACACTTAAATTCAAAATATCACCATCAGAGTATTACATACTATTAATGCATTACTACACAGTTAATCACTTTTGCATGCAGTTGGAATTGTGCATTTTGAGGTTTGTATTGCATGATAATAAATGCATTGTTTAATTGGCTGGTGTTGCTTACTGTTATGCCATATTAATAATGTTCATACTGTTATTGCATGAACATTCTTGTGGCTTTTTTTTCTTTTCCATTGAATCAATGCCAGTAAAAACAGTTTATATACTTTTTTTGCTTCAAAACTGTTTTCAGCCAGGCCTAATATAGCCTAACATAACAAAACATAAGTTTGCTTCTACAATATTGCATGGAAATTGCACTGATTAGCCTTCTTCATATCAAGCTGATATGAGCTGCATTTATAGTCTAAGCTGAGGCATTGTCTTATCAAGTAACTCTACAAGGTTGTGCTGAGGACATTAGTGCAATGGGACAGCATGGTAAACATAGGTGTTTAAGTCTTCCATTTGTCCCTGCTTAATCTAGCATCCTTGGCTTCACTCAAGTAAACCCAACCTGTCCTCACTGATAATGATGGCACTGGAAATAGATTCACCTACAATGTGTGCATTTTGTGCTAGTAAGGAACACCTGGCTTTGTCAGGGCCAAGAGTTGTATTTTTGTCTTCTACAGATGTCTTATTTCTACAAAAACAGTTGATGCCCCATTTTAGAGTTGATGAACAGAGCATGGACTGTTCTTGCATTACTTTTTTTCAAGTTAGGCCATCACCATCATGCTATGTTTGCTCAAGGATGGCGAGTTATTGAATGATTCTGTTGCACTTGTGGCACCTTCCCTTTGTTTCACCTTGGCACTGATAAATCGTTGATCACATGACTCACAAAGATTAGAATGTACTGTGAGATGTTTAAGACATTTTTATTATTATTTTGTGTGGGGGTGTTTTTTTTCTATTTTAAAAAAATCTATTTAAACCTTCAGGATTTTGAAATATAGAAAAAAGACATAATTTTGAACAAATATTGAAAATATGTTAATTTTTAATTTAATATATATATATTTTTTGATAAAATAATATTTTTTAAAACAATATAATATATATATTTTTTTATTAACTTTGAAAATAGAAAAAAATCACTAGTGGTATGAGTGACTTGGAGAAATCCTTTATTTTGGGGAAAATTACTTTTTGTTGCAATGTTATCAGTGGACATATGAAGACAGTATTTGCGCATTCCAGCAGGACATGCCCTTGTCAAGCATGTTAATATTGTGTTAAGTTAAAGAGGAATTGAGGTGGCCCTGAGATACATAAAGGGCTGCCTATAACAAACCAAGCAGCTTGCAGTGGAAATGAGGTGTGGATTTGCTTGTAGCCTTGGGACTCAAAGCATATCTTTAGTTAAAAAATAAATAAATCAATAAATGTATATGCTTATGGACAAACATTGTTCTTCAATGTTTTACCGTGGAAAGTACATGAGTGATGGCGGAACAGAGTCACCTTGTTTTGTTTTGGGACATGCATGTGAAGGCTGGTAGACTAAACCAAGGTCCTTGTTCCCTCATTCTGGGCGTTTATTGTGAGTCAGACATTTATCAGTGAAGCTGTCTGGATGAGTGAAACACTGAGGGCTTTTTTCCACTCCCAAGATGTACACCTCTTTGATATCCACAGCATGTAGGGCGTGGAAACTGAAGAGAGTAAAGGATGGACTTTGATCTGTTTACACCTCTACCCAGCTGCACCCAGTCATAGATTTTATATGGTCTCTAAAGTACTTAACTATCTAGCAGTCAGTCCATGGGCTGATCACTTTAGACAGGGGGAGTGTCATTCATTTGTTTTAGATAATGAGACTATTTAATCATTAAGTTACTAGAAGCAATCAAGGGGAAAAGGCTTAATCTAATCACTTTTTTTTTTTTTAATGAAGTCTTTGAATATTTACCTGAGTGTATTTTCTGTGGGTACATACTGTTAAAAAGTTTTTGTTGGTCATCATACTCTGCCTTCCCTTCTCAGCCTGTCCTACTTTAATTATTAAATTATTTTATTAGTTCATAGTACATTTACATATAATTTAAAAACTGCAATTTCAGCATGTCACCACCATAGAGATAAGATATTTACACTTTCTCAAGTACTTACCAATGCTCATTTCAAAAGTATAATAACCCAAGGGTCATGGGAGTGAACACGTATCCGTATAAGCTTTTGGTTTAATTTATCCTTATAAATTTTCATTTTTTTATCAAATGTTTGAGGTCGTTAAGTTGTTTTAACAATTGTGAATCAAAGTCTTTTTTGAAGTCCATTAAGCTCATTTTATCAAAATTACAGTAAAAACACTAATATTGTAAAAATTTTATGTTTTCTATTTTAAAATATTTTTAAAATGTAATTTAAAGAAGGACTAGAAGGACATTTGTTTGCCATTACTTCCTTGGTTTGCATTTAACTTTGTGTAATGATGTCATGTCCCTCACTGTTCAGTCTTTTTAGCAGCAAGTTAGAGATTAAGTTCTTTTTTTCAGGAAAAAGTGCGCTAGATGGAAGAACAATAATCTAGCAAAGCAAATAAGGCCTTATTATATCCAGGAAGCAGTGAAGCTCTGATTGTTATTTAAAAAGCTACTTTAAATGACTAAAATGCTACAGCAACATTAATGTGATGTAAAGGATGGCTGTCTCATGCTTTTATCAGATGATGTGTGTATCAGCTGAATATCCTCTACAAAAAGGAAGTGGAGGGCTCTTTTCTCTAAAGTGTCATGAGGTGGAATCTGTGTGTCATCTTCATTCTTTATGTCTGTTTTCGCAAATTGTTTGTCACACATCTGTGCTGGCAATGAGAATATTTCCAAACATTGTAAGCTGAAACAGAGCCATTTAGGGAATAAGATAATAAGCCCCTTAGGATTACCTCTGGTAGGCCACGCTGTCCAAGTTCTTTATTTGGTGCTATTTTAAAAGAGAGAGTCTGGACTGGGTCTAAGCGTTTCAAATAAAAGTGCACTTAGGGATGCCCCTATCCCCTATTAACTGCCCAGGCCATGTTCAAATGCCTCTGATGTTTGCCAAGAACCTTTGTGGTCTGATCCAAAAGAAATATGCTCTCATCCCCAAAGGTTAAACCCAAAGGGACCACATGTTCTGTGTACCTCAAGCAGACATTTTGGCAGGACAGAACACATTGTGCTGTCATACACAAAATAGTCGACTGCTTCTTTTCTATTACCACTATATATATGGAAAAATACTGTAATTATGCAGGGGTTTTTTTTTATCTCTATTTGCTCCAGATCTGAGCTTTAGGACATACAAAATAGTTTGTTTTCAGAGTTGAGCAGTACAAGGTCTGAGTGAATGCACAGATCACACCTATCAATTAACATCCTGTCATAAACATCTGTTCTTCAAATATCCCCCTTGAGCAAACAGAACTTGTGGCAAAACTGGAATTTCAAAATGTAGGCATGCTGTTTATTTTTTGTCATTATAATAGATCATGTCTGACAAATAATACACACAGGTGCATTTTTGAGAAAAAGACATCCTCTGCCTATTCATATATTGACATTAGAATTCTCCCCGAGGGGTATTGTTAAAAAATGTCTCATGGATGTTTACTGAGCTCTTTACCTTGTTCTCCCGGTCTAGCTGGATCTGAGCCAGCCAATTGAGAAGCAGGGTCCATTTGATGTCATCATCCACAAGCTGACTGACCACATTGTTGATGCTGACCAAAATGTCACAGAGTCTCTGCTACTTGTTCAGAGTGTTCAGGTAAATAGATAAATCAGCTCAAGTGGCCCTACATTTATCAGCTCTTTTCTCCTTGTATTTTAATTAAAAAAAAAAGAATAGTATATATTTTTAATATTTTGTTAAATTAACATATTAATAATAATATTTTAATAATAATAAAAATAATATATTATTAGAAAGATTTTTTTAAATAATATTGTAGCATTTTATATATGTACCATTTTATTATATATAATTGTTTTATATCTTTTTTTTAACTGCTGACGTTGTTCTTTCATTTTGATCTTTCATTTCAATTCATCATGAATTGTATGTTTTGAACTTTTTCTAGGACTACATAGGTGCTCATCCTGAAACGGTGATTCTTGACCCTCTTCCAGCCATTCGTACCCTGCTGGACCGCTGCAAGTCATACAAGCTAATCCATAAACTTGAAGAATCCATGCAAGGTCTGTCTACAGAACTAATATACAGTTATACATGTGTGTGATTTAATCACACAAAATACAGCTGTGTTAAATACAGTTATTGATAATGGGAAACCCAGCTATATATTTCAGATAAGCTCACCCCTAAATGGCACGCAACCAATGTGGTTGGTTGCTTTTTGTGTCAGACATGCTAAGCTGTAATGTAGATCAGACCATTTACAGCATTTCCACTAATTCTAAATGTTGCAGATGGTTCTGTAAACCAGGCCTTTAGAACCTCCTTTGTTCTTCAGGGGTGAACTAACACGAGGAGGGCAGGTTTTGCCTTTCCAAAGGGGAAGTGTGAGGCTTATGGAGGGCTTATGTCCTAAAGCTGCTGAGTCGTTCATTCTTTGTTCTGCTTGCACACTGCATTCACTGGCCACAGAAATAACAGGAGGCCCGTAGGATCACTACAAGCCAACAGAATCACCAACTGTGTGAATGGCGTAGTGCCTAAGGAATTCCATCTAAATCTGCACTCTTATTCAAAATATTCGCCCTAAACATTTCCACACATAAGTATCTACACATACACTATCCTTCAAAAGTTTGAGGTTGGTAAGAGTTTTTAATGTTTTTGAAAGTCTTTTATGCTTAAAATACAGCAAGAACAATACTGTGAAATATAATTACAATTTAAAATAACCGTTTTCTATTTTATTAATTTTAAAATCGAATTTATTTCTAAAAAAGCTACATTTTGGTGAAACTGCGCTACATTGCTTCCTTGCTGAATAAAGGGTTAGTTCACACAAAAATAAAATTAATTACTCACCCTCATATCGTTCCAAAACCGTAAGACCTTCGTTCATCTTTGTAACACAAATTGAGATATTTTTGTTGAAATCTGAGAGCTTTCTGACCCTGCATAGACAGTAATACAACTGACATGTTCAAGGCCCAGAAAGGTAGTAAGGACATTGTTAAAATAGTCTATGTGACATCAGTGGTTAAACTTTGATTTTATGAAGCTATTAGAACACTTTTTGTGCAAAGAAAATAAAAACAATGACTTTATTCAACAATTTCTTCCCGTCCGTGTCAGTCTTTGATGTACATTCAGGAGAGTAGCACGATGAATGCCGACATCACATGCATGCATCATGCTACTCTCCTGTATGTGCATCTAAGACTGAAACTGTTGAATAAAGTCATTGTTTTTGTTTTCTCTGTGCACAAGATGTAATTTTATAGCTTCATAACATTACAGTTGAACCACTGATTTCACATAGACTATTTTAACAATGTCTACTACCTTTCTAAGCCTTGAAAGTGTCAGTTGCATTGCTGTCTATGCAGGGTCAAAAAGCTCTCGGATTTCATCAAAAATATCTTAATTTGTGTTACAAAGATAAACGAAGGTCTTATGGGTTTGGAACAACATGAGGGTGAGTAATTGATGACAGAATTTTTGCTGTACATTTTTGGGTGAAGTATCCCTTTAAAGTCTGGGACTGTTTCAATTTGCATTATTTTATAATTTAGTACAAACTACCATTTTATTACCATTTTTATGTCAGGATACAAGCTTGAGTAAAGCAGTTACTTAAATAAAAAATAATTTGAATTATATAATATCTTATTTGGTTTGTCCCTGTTTTGCTTTAATGACAGACACATTCAAGCTGTATAAACTCCACAAGTTTGAGTACAGCCTGATGAGGTTTTTGAGAATTATCCAAAGAGCATCTTGTGTGGTCAGTGTGACAGTGTGGCTTTTTGCCCCTCTTTGGTATATGAAGGCCATATTATAAAGGATCTTTAAATGCAAAAATTAGCATGCTTTCCAAATTGTTCACAGAGAAACCAATGTTGTCCAATCAAAATCATATCAGAACGTCAATGTTCTCCAGAGGGACGTGTGGGTACAGGAGTGGCAGCTGAGGGTTAGTGTGAAGTTAACCATGTGCCTTGGTGCTTCCCCAGTCTCTAAGAAAGAGACGACTCTGTTTAGGATACAAAGGGAGTGACTGTTTTCTTGGGTCTGCTCACCAAGGCAACTGCCTCTATGGCTATTAGCTTATGAAAAAACACTGCAATGGATTCTGGGAAAGAAAGATAACACAGCTCATATACCCTCTGTATTACACAAGATCCTTTTTAAAATAACTCACTTGCCCAATGCATGCATGTTTGGCTCTATCAGCAAGTGCCATCAATGACTGATTTTGTTAAATGAGACACATTTTTCCATGAGCTAATCGACCAATTATATCAAGTCCATGTGAACTGATGACAACAAGCTGTCATGGGCCAAGTGTTTGAATGTAAAGCAAGGACTGTATTATGTGACTTACATTTATGTTCTTACTCATGGGATTTGCAGTAAAGTTCAGGGCTATTTTTTGTTAATTTAATCTTGAGTCATTTGACTTGGTTGTGTAAACTGATTGCTCATCCTATGGTTTCATAATGAATCATAATCAACCCATATCCCACAAAATGCACACTTTAGTTTATTTCATACATCACTGTTACACATCACATTGCGGTATTCAGCATTTGTAGCTGCTTTAAAGGTTACTGCTTGTTTGATCAAATGGATTCATGTTCCTTGTCTAATGTAAAATGCGATGCTTTAATACGCTGAGCTGTGTTGAGCTGTCTAACATAGAAAAAGATTGTTTTTGAGCGGCTATAAATAGCCTGCACTTTCAATCTTGGAATAGAAGCTGTTTATAAGATTTAATTGATGTTTTCAGATCAAAAGCAAGCTGAAAAATCACAGATACCTCAGCGGTTTAGTTTTAAATGTTTCCATGGATCCAGTAGTAATATTATTCTGTATAAAGTGTGGTCATCACTTAAAATGTGTGCAGGCTACACATCATTAAGACCCCCATCCAAACTTGGTGTCTATGAAGAGTTATGCTCAGGGTGTGCTGGTTCATCTTGTCAAGATGTTGCTGTCTGGTTACATTTTCATTTGTGTGTGTAGCTAAAAGAAAGAAAGAAATGTTACTACGGAAATATTATTATTATTATTATTATTATTATTATTATGAAAAAGATTAAAGCTGGTTGCTAAACATCTAAACAAGATGAACAAGAAAACATTGACAACTGTTGACAAATATTTATTTTCCATTCAGTCAAATATCATCAAGCATTAATTCCTAAATATTTTAGAAAATGTTAAATATTTAGACTTTTTTAGAGAATCACAAGTCTCAGAATCAGAATCTAGTTTTTAGAAGATCGCTCCATGGGACATTTTATAACCAAAACCAACCTTGCTTTGTCAAATTATCTGATCTGAAGAGGTTTTTCAAATATTAAGCAGTGAAGTGTGTATTTTTTTAAACAAATAATAATAAAAAAATTTTTTTCAAGAATTTCAACCTTTTAATTTGTATTTTTTTCTTCATTATATAATATCAGTGCAGTTACATTATTAAACTACATTTTTAACCAGAAATCAAAAACATTCCCAACACAAAATAAGTATATTCAAGTCATTATATATATGAAATGTATATTGAAATAATATATTATTAAATAATTTCATAGATCTAGACAAAACCGTAGCATGTGCTCATGTGTGTTTTCTGTAGATGACAGAATCTGCTCACCTCCATTCATTGTCCTCAAGAGTGAATGTGGCACTGAGACTCTGGAGCAGCTTCAGAAACATGGAATCACGTTCCCCTTTAGTAAGTTTAAGACATTTAAAATAAGCAGTAATCTTCAGGACCATTTACATACATAGACTTAAAGACTTCAAAAAAGCTGCTTATTAAATATTTCCTTGTGTACTTGAGCGACACATTTTCACACTATTTTTGTTTGATTGCAGTCTGCAAAACCCAAGTAGCTCATGGCATCAACTCCCATGAGGTAAGAGTCTTTACTCTACTGTAACCTGCACTATTTTTCATATCTTACATAATAAGCAGTAGATAAGTACAGTAGAGTACAGTGCTATTCAGATCCATTACATAAGAGGTGCTGCATGATGTTAGTTAATCATTTTTAACACTGAGTGGTGTCTCATTAAAATAATTAATTCTGGGCTTTTTGTATCACAAATTTTCATGCAGGATTTCTATTCTCGTAAAGCTAGAGAACTGAGAGGTCTAATTATTATCATTATTAATAGTAGTACTAATAAAAAACACACATTATAATTTCGGTGATATTTCAACAACATTGTGGCCACTTCAGTGATTCATTTCAGTTGCCTTGAACGTGTGATACTAAAAAAAAGCTAAAAATAAAAAACACAAAAATCATAAAGTATTTTGACACATATGCCACTATAAAGAGAGAGTAAACCTGAATCTCTCACTGCTCTGAATCACACATAACCCTGCTGTCCTCGTGAATGATTAACAGGGGTGCAGCCTCTGTTGCTATGGTGACCATATCTTTGATTCTCAGTGACTAATGTACAGCAAAGTCTCTAATCACTCACATTCCTTCAGAATACTGCTTGAAGACACTAGTAACTCTGTTTTACAGTGTTGACAGTGAGGGGCGTACTAGATTAATGTGTCACTACTTACTGCTGAACAATTGTGTTTGTGCAAACAGGTTGATGGTCATGTGTTTTATGACTGTGAGCACATGGGTTTACTTAGCTAAAGGAAAAACAAGAAACATACATGGATTGAGGGGGTTTTGGTGTGGCAGTCTTAGTGTCGTGAGAGTACAGTACATACATTATATTTGACCTTTCTTGTTTGCTCCTTTACATTTCAAGATAACATCAGGAGCTGGTGTATTTTATCATGGTAATTTATAACCTACCTGCTCTGGAATGTATTAAGATGTTGATTTGGTTCCTGCTCAATAGATGGCCATCATCTTCAGTGAGGAAGATCTGAAGGACATCAAGCCTCCATGTGTCATCCAGAGCTTCATCAACCATAATGCAGTGCTCTATAAGGTGTTTGTTGTAGGAGAGGCCTACAATGTGGTTCAGCGGCCCTCCATTCGAAATTTCCCATCTGGACCCACAGGTCAGTTTAGTCACACAACATCCCTATAATGGATGGTGCAAAGTATTTAATGAATGTAATTTGTTTAGAAATATTTTGCTCTATAATTGAATCATAAATCAAACTCTTTATAGATAAGCAAATTATAAGCAAATCAAGCTTATTAAAATGATTTCTGAAGGATCATGTCACACAAAAGACTGGGGTAATCAAGTTTTGCCTTCAAAGGAATAAATAATTTTTTTAAATATATTATTTCACAAATATTACTCTTTTCATTGTATCAAATAAACACAGCCTTGGTGAGCGTAAGAGACTTTTGAACAAATTTTTGAATGATTGTGTATAGTTTTTTGATATATGTGACCCTAGATAACAAAACTCGTCATAAGGGTGATTTAAAATTTAAAAAATATAATCTGAAAGCAGAAGAAATAAGCTTTTCATTGATGCATGGTTTGTTAGGATAAAACAATATTTGGCCAAGATACAATCAAAAGGAAAATCTAGAATCTGAGGGTGAAAAAAAATCAAAATACCTTTAAAATTGCCTTTAAAGTTGTCCAAATGAAGGTCTTAGCAATGCTTAATCAAAACTTGTTCATAAATTTGCCGTAGGGAATTTACAAAGTATCTTCATGGATTATGAGCTTTACTTAATATCCTAATGATTTTTGGCATAAAAGAAAAGTCTTATTTTTGACCCATACAATGTATTGTTGGCTATTGCTACAAATATACCTGTGCTACTTAAGACTGCTTTTGTGGTCCAGGGTCACATATTACTTTGTATTAAATCAAGGTTTGAGCACATAGATATAAAGACAAATCTGTAAATTGCACTCTGTGTGTGTCACACTTGGGACACAAGTTCACCAGGCAGCATTAAAGCCCGTAAAAACACTTTATAGGGTGCCAGGTCCAGAAATTTAGACATCCGGTCTCTTTCAACTAGTTTTAACCATCCACACAAGCATATCCTAACAAACCCACTTAGTCTGGAACTTTTTATAAGGTTACCTTATGTTTGAAAGCTTTATCAGAAACAAAGTGAGATTGACATTAATGGCACTCGTGAGCAACTCTGTGTGATGGCGAGGGCACTCGGCCTGTCTAGACCATTCTGTCAGCATATGTTGCTGATGTTTAGACCCTTTCTTCTCTTACAGAGAAGTGGTTTATTTTGTCTTTGACATGGTATGTATTAAATAAGCAGCTCAAAGATTTTGGTCTCAGATGGCAATGTGGTTTGGGGAATTATGCACCGATGGCCAATCAAATATTCTTTTGCCAAGATTTTGTCATTTTTGTTGCATAAACTTTACAATGAGACAGTGAAGGCTATTGGGATTTTTTCTTTGCTGAATAAATGTTGCTGAAAGGGACAAAAACAATTGAAATATTTACTGTGTATACAACACTGTTCAACAGTTTTTTTTTAGCTGGGTTTAAACTTTAAATTTAAAAATAAAAAAATACAGGAAAAACACTGATACTGTGAAATCTTATTACAATTTAAAATAGCAGTTTTTTGTTTTAATATATTTTAACGTAATATATTTCTGGGATGGCAAAGGTAAATTGTCAGCAGCCATTATTCTAGTATTCAGTGTCACATGATCCATCAGAAAATCAATCTAATATGCTGATATGGTGCTCAAGAAACATTTCCTACTATTATCAATCTTGAAAACAGTTGTGCTGCTTAACATTTTGATAAATGTAATGTGTATTTGCTGAATAAAAGTATTAATTCCTTTAAAAAAACTTGCTATCCCCAACCTTTGGAAAAGTAGTGTAAATATTTCTTACACAACTGAAGTTGTGTTGTTTATCTTCTAGACAGGAGAGCAATATCCTTCAACAGTCATCATGTGTCCAAACCAGAGTCCTCTTCTGACCTGACCTGCGTAAGTCAACATGCCTCACATTTATAACTCAAGCAATGCTTTAACCCCTTCAAGTCAAGAAAAACTACACTTTTCTTCAACTGTAATATTCTGTAAACATTTTAAGTGGTTTAAAGACCTGGAAACAATCAGCAAAATCCATTCATTTTAGACATTTTTTATTTTGAATCTAAAAAAAAAAATCAAAACATCTAAATGAATGCTAATACATAACTAAATACATAGCTAATACATAACTAAAAAAGCATATTTGAAGTACTTTTGGAATTCACAATGAATAATAACCATACATGTTCAACCCTTTTCTGGTTTCCTCTAGAGGGACAACATGGAGGGCCAGTACGGGGAACCCAACAAAGATGTCATTCAGAAAATTTCCAGAAGGTTACGACAGGCCCTTGGCATTTCTCTGTTTGGGATCGACATCATCATCAACAACCAGACCGGCCAGCACGCCGTCATCGACATCAACGCTTTCCCAGGTACGTGCAGGTCCTCACAGTCCAACGACTGAATCCAGTCCAACAATGACTGGGTAATATATGTTATCTTTATGCACTGACCTCTATTCCCACTTTCAAAACCAGAACTGCAGTCATGCAAACAGACCACATGGTGTCAGTGCCGAATAATAAAGAGGCCTTTTAGTGCTTTGTAATGCTAAAATAGGTCATATTTCTTTAATAAGGAGTTTACCTCTATTTACACAACTTCATACAACTTTTGAATTACTATTTGCTTTTAAGATGTTGGAGAAAATCTTTGACGGTCAGTCACTTTGGGTTTTAACACACTATTCTTGCCATGCTTTGTATATATATATATATATATATATATATATATAGCTGTTTAGTAACTGATTCAGGTTTAAGAATTGTTTCAACATTACATCAGCTGCTGATGCATCAACACTTTATGTTTTATTTGAATTATCACTCCGTGTGTTATTTAACCGTGCAGCCTATCGCTATGTCTTTGGAAGGCTTTTAAAACATTAAAATGCACAAATTCACATTATTTCTTATTTATGTGTAATCCAATTACAGAAATTAATACTTTTATTTAGCAAGGATTGCTTTAAATTGATCAGAAGTGATGCTAAAGACATTTATAATGTTACATAATGTTTTTTTTTCAGATAAATGCTGTTCTTCTGAACTTTCTATTCATCAAAGAAACCTTAAAAAATTCTACTCAGCTGTTTTCAACATAATAATAAATGTTTTTTGAGCAGCAAATCGGAATATCAAAATGATTTCTGAAGGATCATGTGACGTAATGATGCTGAAAAAATCAGCTTTGAAATCACAGGAATAAATAACATTAAAATATATTCAAATAGAGAACAGTTATTTTACTGTTTTTGCTGTATTTTGGCTCAAATAAATGCAAGCTTGGTGAGCAGAAGAGACTTCTTTAAAAAACATTAAAAATCTTACTGTTCAAAAACTTTTGACTGGTAGTTTATATATTATTGTGGAAGGATAGAGAAAAGTACATTCGAAGCTCCTGATTTAAAGTCTCTAGTAGTATCTGCAGGCACAGCTGTGTTTGTCAGCTTACAGTATGTTCAAAAGCCACCTGGCCTTCTCTCCGCTTGTTGCCATGGTGATCTTGTGTATCTAGCAGGGAACGGCCCTTTCATATCTCTCAGTGGTATATCCAAAGAGTCCCATGATACCACAGGAGTAAGACAGCAGATGATATCTGCCTTTTATTAATCTGCCTCTTAGAGCGCTTACAATGCTTTCAGCACCGTCACAAGAAACCCATTAACTACCGTTATCTAAAACCCCCTTCATTTTTTACCCAGGTTACGAAGGAGTCCCAAAGTTTTTCGATGACCTGTTGAGTCACATCACCAGCGTCCTGCAAGGTCAGGTGTCTAATGGAGCAGCGAGTGGTCATCTGAGACTGAACGGGATAGCTCAGAGCCCATCTGTGGCCTGCGGGATGCACTGTGGCATGCTGGGAAATGAAAGCAGCTGGTTGATGGACAGCGAGGGGATAAAGAAGGGTCCCCATCAGGGACTGAGCTGCGGTGGTGCTTGCATGGCTCCAAACTTTCACCAGCATGGCAGGTCGAGTTTAGCAGCGGAGACATCCTCGCAGTGATGCCACGAGCCAACGCTGTAGAATATTTCCTAACTGTTCACAAACCCAATGAACCCTCACCAAAGGGTAGGTGTATAGAAGATTCCTTTGTGCCAAATGTGAATTGTGTAGGAAATGATTGAATGTGTCTTCTCATTTATTTAATTTCATGTTTGGAATGGTCAACCTGATCTTGGAGATGTATATGATTAGATTTTTTATGAATTTTGCACTGAACTTAATTTGCAGAAAAAGGGCTTTGTGGAGAAACTACACATTTTAATGATGTTAATATATTAATGAAATACTTGAAAGGACAATTGGTGTCATAATTTAAAGAAGTGTCCAGCTGGCACTAAGGCTTCTCTTTTTGCATGTATCATAAATTCTGGCCAAATAAGAGAGATTTAGTGCTGTCTGAAGCAAGCTGCTGGTAATTAATCAATTAAAACAAGGCAACAGCAGCTCTGCTTGCTTTTTTAAAAAAGACTGAAGAGTAAGATTTATTTAAGGCTGAATCATTTCATATCTGAAGGGCACGTAAAAACCTCCCATACTGGCAGGTGCTATTAGATTGTATAGGGGTTATGCATTGATTGCAAATAGAAAATTAACCCAAAAAATGTAATTCAGTCATCATGATTTTCTTTCTTCGTTAGAACACAAACAAAGATATTTTGAAAAATGTTCCAACTGATTTTGTTGACACAATGAAAGTCACTGGGGTTAAAACAACACTAAACCTTTCACTTAGCACTTTCATTGTATTGACAAAAAAAAAAAAAAAACAAAAAAAAAAAAAAAAACCTTTTTTTCCTTCACAGACAAACTAAATTCATACAGGTTTGGAATGACATGAGGGAGAGTAAATGATGACAGAATTTGCATTTTTGGGTTAACTTTCCCAGAAATATGATTGACAAATGTATTAAATTTGCTATTTTTACAATGTATAAATTTGTTAGTCTGTTTTATCCCCATCACGTTATACTTGTACATGATGTATAGTTTGTAAATATGGTAATTTTTTTCTTTTGAGACTCTAAAATAACAAAAGAATGAAAAGGACAATAAAATCAAACTTTATCACTGAGAATTCATTGACTGATTGTTTGTCTGCTGTATTGAGATCAGTTTTGGGTCACTTTGAGGTATAGTTCAGACTCACACTTTGTGGAATCATTTTGAAACACTTCTTTCTTTATTTGTTTTCTTGAAACCCAAAAAGCATTTAATTACAGTCATCACTGTATCTAAGAAAAACATTATTGCCTATGGATCATAAGATTCCATAATATCAGGTACAGTCTATCAGATATATATCCTTACGTATATTAAAATTTCAACCCAGTGTGATAATTCTGGGTAGCAAATATTTTACATTAAATGTACTCAATGCCCAAATTTCTTCAGGAAGCAAGCACAATAAAGCAAAGCGGAGGAGCTGGGAGAAAAAAGTGAAGGGACCTCTGAATGTCTGACACCAGAGAAGTTTCCAAGGTTTCATTTTACACATGGAGGGAATAAGCAGAAAATCTGCGGCGCTGAGATAAGAGCTTGCGCTGCTGTAGACTGAGCAAGAAGGTGAGAGCCTCATCTCCAGTTAACATGCCGTTCTACTGAAGGAGAGATGAAGGGCAAAGTGGAAAGAGAAGAAGAGCTGGAGCAGCTCAGCCTCGTCTCAGATCATGGAGCTTCTGAGCCACACTCTCCAGTTCAGACTCGATGGCAGCCAGACTTTCGATCTCAGCATCCTGATAACAGAAGAGAGAAAATCAGGTCATTAGTTCAATTTAAAATGCTTCATGAACATTTACTTGTACACTATCATTTAAAAGTTCGTGGTCAGTATTTTTTTTAATAAGTCTCTTATGCACACCAATACAGTATTTATTTGTAATTCATATTTTTTTAATTAATAATTTAGGATAACTTTTCAGCAGTCATTACTCCAGTCTTTAGTGTCACACGATCTTTCAGAAATCTGATTACATAGTTTTCATATATATATATATATATATATATATATATATATATTTTTTTTTTTTTTTTTAATTTATTAAAAAAAAAACTATAAAATATCTATACAGAACTGTAGTATGACTCCAGATGATTTGGAATTAGTCACGTGGATTATTTTACTGTTGTTTTTGTCATTTTTGAAGCTTGATCAACAAGGTCACTATGAATCATGGATTCACTGACTTTTCGACTTTTGTGTTCCTCAGAAGAAAAATACTGTTTGTGTTTTGGTGTCCTACCCCTGTCTTTCTGCTGCCACTGCCCTCTTCATCTCGTTTGTCCTGTGGTTGAGTTTGTGCCATGAGCTGCAGCTCCTGCTCCTCAGGGCTCCTCCACAGCTCCCCCTCTTGATCTTCTCTCTCCTTAGAGTGGTGTGGTGCTTCCCAGTGCTCATCCACCTTTGGGCTTGCCTCTGCTCTCTTGTGGGACAGTTTGCTCACACTCCAGCGCTTCACTCCAACCTCTCTTTTCTTCTCCTCCTCTTCTTCCAGCTCTTCTTTTGAATGTGTTCTCTCTGTTTCAGATCCCTTGTGCTCCTCACTGTCCTCCATGACGGATTGTTTTACGTCAGGATTTGCTTCATGATTATCTGTGGCTGTTTCCTCTTCAGATAAAAAGGGAACAAAGTTATAATTATTATATTATCTCAGTCTCTTCTCTCTATTCTACACACACACAGACACATTTACTTTAGTGCAGCATCAGCAAACCCAGCACTCTTCTAAATGAATTGCTCTCTCTTGCCAGCTCACAGCTCACTGCTTGACGCCTCTTATCCTGAAATATAAGCCCTCATCCTGTCCTTCTATCTGTACTCATGTACACAGATTCCCAAATCATTGTTTCTATTAACAGACACACTAAAGCAAAGTCACCTGAAATGTCTGGCATTTTTCATCAAGTTCCTCTGAGATCCGAGGGCTACTTTTAACAAGCTACAGGCAGCTTTCTGATCTGGTTGGCCTCCAAGTTCCAACATCAATTATTGAATCGATTCAACGGGCCACAGCACAGCGTGGATTTCATTTCATAGATGGAGGCACTGTCACACCGGCCTGTTCGTGGAGCACTGAACTAAATTCCCCTATCAATCTTCATTCCCCATCCCTCCCTGCTGTCCCATTTGAACCTTGCTGTGTCTTAGACACAATCTCCTGCTGTTATTCCTAACCTCTCCAATGAAATAAACAAGTGTCTGTCAAATGAATTCTCCTTGGACATCCCTGTTACTCACAGTCACAATTTCAAAGAGTATGTTGCTATTGATCGAATGTTGGAGGGGTGACATTTTGTTAATAGGAGCACTATGGCTATTTGTTCATCTGCTGGGCATAAAGCTGTACACAACTGATCATGGATGGATTATGATACTTTGAGGCCATTCATGTTACAAATGTATGATGTAATGACCAAATAACAATTGTAAATATGCTTAATAATACCTCAGTTTCGATATAAAAAGCCACAAAGAGGAGAAAAAAAACACTATATAATTAAAATAAAAAGAAAAGACAATGTTGCGTGATGAGCTAAGTAAAAATATTGATGTTCTGTTGTTATAAATCACTAATTAGAATTTACAATGTTTTGTCAAAACAAAACATTACATAGCAATTTTTTTAATTAATATTTACCTAACATACAGTATCAAGAAATCATATTTTACTTGAGTTATGTAACTCGTATCAAATGAATGGCACCAGTGTCCATGTCACGATTGTTACGAGTCTGTTATTTTTAGTGAATCTAAAACCTATATTGGTTCCCAGTGTTATCTGATTCACAAACAAATGACCCTTATGAGCCGGTTCTTTTTAATGAATCAAAACCATGCAGTGCAACCAGTATAGTCCAATTCACAAACAATTGACTCTTTTGAGCTTGTGTTCGTAGTGAATCAAAAACATACAGCACGAGCTGTGTAGCCTGATTCCTGAAATGAATGACTCTTATAAATCAGTTCTTTTAATATATATGTATTATATATAAAACAGTTATCAGTTTGAAACACTGCCTTATGTTATTTACAGCAATAACAGAGAGAGATTTTTTTAGATTTAAGCAAAGTGGACATTATAGCTGAAATACACCCAAATGAATCAAACTGGAATTAAATCAGAACTGAATTGAAATCTAACTGAATCGAGAGTTTCGGAATCGTAAAAAATCAAGAACGCCTGGAGCCTGGAACAAGTGACATATTTCATTTGTTTGTGAATTTCACATTGTGGCAGTAGTTTCTGGCACACATTCAAGCACTATTCATCTATCAATTGGAAATCTGCAGTGGCTTGTTTCCAGGTATCAAGCCATAAGCTTCTCAGCAGGAGGTCCCTGCATTTGAGAGGTCCCAGGGCATAGGACCCATCCTTACCCCTCATCTACAGTCAGAATATTGCTTGTTATATCATATCATACTAAATATAGCTTTCAACTCAAAGATAAACTCAGAAAGTAGCGCATATGGCATCCCACACATCGCATTCATCATTACCATCTTTATGGTGAGCCGGATCATTTTCCTTCTCCTTTTCCAAGCTGGAGTGTTTCTTCTCCTCTTGTTTATCCTCTTCTCTTTTTGTGGCCTCCTCCTGTGACTCTCTCTCCTGGTCTGGGTTTATGGAGCTGGAAATGTGATTGCTAGGATTCTCATGTTCTTCACGCTTCTCTTCCTCAGCAATCTGGTTGTGTTTTTGAGACTCCTGCTCTGTCTCCTCACTCTCCTCTCCTGCTCCTCTCTTCTCTACATCTTCTTCTGGTTTATCCAAGGCAATCAACATTGACTGATCATCTGTAGGATGGTAAAGGGTTACACTGAGGTTAGGTGCTCATTTTTGTATTATTTAAATAAATAAAGAAATTATAATTATATAGTGTTATTCTTTTGTTCAGATGTTTTCATGTTCATTCATATATGATACTAAATTAATATATTCATATATCAAAATAAATAAATGGTTTGTGTGATATTATTTTATGCAGACCGGGTTTCTTTAGGTCAGTGCCTTAGGGTTTGATTTATATGCTGTATGATAGACAGATCTGTTTTTGTCTCTCAGGTCTTCAGGTTCTAAGCCTTTAGATTTGATTTGTCTTTGATGAATTCTGCTACAGTGGCTTTTAATGAAAGTGCAAGGCTGTGGAACAGACTGTTTACAAGGTTTTTCTTTGGATCAATCTGTCTGACCTCAGCAGTGCAGTACTTGCAAAAGAACATATAAATGGTGTGTTCAAAGCACGTTAACCTTGGGAAAAACTTAAGGAGACTGACTATAAGTAGACTGACATGGCTCAATATGTGTAATTGCAATGCAAGCAGATCATAGAAATAGCACTTTTGAATGAGGTCAAATGAAATGCACAGCAAAGTACACTGACAACCCACTCACAAATTATGGGGTAGTTTAAAACACAATCAGTGTTTTACTTGACTCTCATGCTGTATGAACAGAATGATATTTAGCACCCACACACTTGTGCCCAAAGACTTGAGATATGACATATCCAAGACAAAAGTCCAGGGTGGTGGGAATAAGAAATTTTACAAGCTCAATATAGTAAAACTGGTGCTGTGCATTTGCACCAACAAGAAACGATGCACACTAGAAGAGACAGATGCCATCTGCCCTTATTCTGTCAGAATGCTGCTAAATGCAGCACTATAGAGCAGAACACAGTGGTTCACACTAAAATGTGCTTTGAGAGCATTGAATGACTTTGAAGAGTGACAAGCAATGCTTACTCAAAGCAGTGTTTGTTTTTGTATGTTTTTTACCCTGGAATTTATTCTAAAATTAAAACAATCTCTCATCTTTCTTCTCTTATATGTAAAGTGTATAAGCAATATAAAAATATAATAAAACAACCCACACACAAATGAAATATATATTAAATTGTGATATACTGTCATATGAAGTAAAAACAAAAATGAAACCTATTAGAAATTGGAACAATATATTAACATAAATATCTAGACGACATAAATATGAACATTTTTGGACATATATCCATCCTAAAACTCATCAATAGAGGTTGATATTATATGAGTAAATATAAAAGACACACATGCTATAGTAGTAAACGTACTATACAGATTTACACAGCTTAACTTAATATACAGATTCTTGTATATATGTTGTTTTAATAAAGTTACACATAAATAAAATATATTGTTGACTTATGGTTGCTACAAATTACACCATATAAAAAAAAAATCATCATACAGATATAATTAACATACAGTATGTACACAAACAACATTTTCTACAGAAATGTTCTATATGCTATACTTTTCATCTATTCAGAGTATGTAAATATGTAAAAATATGTGTATATATATATATATATATATGTGTGTGTGTGTGTGTGTGTGCAACATATATACATATATGGCAATAACACTCTCATATATATAACATTTCCGTATGGGAATGTACAGAAATAAATAAAGATGTAGCAGACTAGCATGTCATGTACCGTGGCAAATAAGAAGTGGATAAATCTCACCTGCAGTTTTCATTGTGTCTCTAGGGAGGCTAGTCACGTGTTCAGGTGCATCTCCTGGGTGTGGGTCCTGTGCTCTTTCATTGGCTCCTAAGAAGCAGTTTGGTGGGGAAATGGTCACAAGCAGACATAGCAGCTTCTTGGCAATAAAACAGAATGAATGGATTCTCTTTCATATTTCATCAGCAGTGTTATACAATTCTCTGCTCTACATTTCAAATGACCTACTGCTGCCAAAAAAGCCATTAGCACCCAACTGTCATTCTGCTGCCATTAGTGTTTCTCCATAGGAAACAGAGTTAGTTCATGCTGTCCCAATCAAATCTGGAGCTGCGTCTTACCCTCCACAGCGATATCTTGCATCTCTCGGAGAAAGTTACGGTGGCGCAGGATGCTCACAAGCCTGTCATCTGGAAAATACAAGGTACACCTCACACACAGCTCCAAACACTATTTTTAGCAGTCAGCACTTTACTTTATTTTTACATTATTTGCATTAATTGCCCTGAAATTTACTGCCTTCTCCTGAGCAGCACTATTAATCATCAGGCCCGCTGAGAGAGAAGAGAGAACATGAAAGCAATAAAGAGGGGGAGAGGAGAGATTTGCGTTAAATTAACGTTGAGTCAAGCTTTTTTTTTCTGCTGACTGACAAAGGAGTGCACGAAGAGTCGGCTGCACACTCGATGGCATTGCTATTCACTCTACTCCATACTTTCTCTCTAAAAAAAAAATCTGTCTTATTTCTCTGCCAAGCTTCTACGCAATCTGTTAAAGTTATGGTACAAAACGGACAGCTGTAGTTGCCAGAATATTGCTGTACAGAATTAACATATAATGGACAAGCATTAGGGAACGACATTTTGGTGTCTGTATATCAGTCTTATTTTATCTTTAAAGAGACATTATTACAGTTTTTATCAGTTTTTATTTTATACTGTCCATTTTCATTTTATTTTAGTACAAATTTTAGTAATTTTGATGTATTTTGTCGTTTTTAGTAGTTTTTTACATTTTTTTTTTGTTTTTTTTTTTTTTTATTTTTGTTTTTGTTTTTTTTATTTTAGTTTATTAGGTTACACAATTAAACAGACATATTTTTGAATATATTTTATTTCATTTCAGTTAACATTTATTCTATTTCAACTAATGATTTTGTGGTTTTATTTTTAGATTCAGTTATAGATGTAGTTTACTGTGATAAACCTACTGTATATTTTACAGCTACCATCTGTATGTCTTTTTAATACACTTTAATACACAAACTTATTTGAGCTGTTAAATTATTTTTCTTACTGAAAAAGGTGGATTTAAACAGACAATCTTGAGAATGTCCATTTCGCTATGAATTATAAGGTGGTTTACACTACATAAGATGATTTATATGATTTATTTTTAAATAATTGTACCAATATTTTGTTAAAAATTAAACAACATTTTATTCAGAATTAATTTTATAATAATAATTTTATTATTAGCATTATCATTATTATTACTTATATTATCTATAATATTATATAATATAATATTTTTACTATATTTTGGTAAGGTAACTAACATTTAAATTTTTAAGTATAGCCCTTTTCCTGTTAAAAATATTAATGCTTTTACAGTGTCTTTATGAAATTCTGCTTTTCTCAACTTATCGGTCCTCCTCTCTACTTCTATCAGTCTCTGTCCTTCACTGTTTCTTTGTCCTAGACTCATTGTGTAAGCCTCTCACAGAGTGTTTAATTTCACTGTCGTAAGCGTTATCGCAGTAACAATACCTGCCTTGCTAATAGAATGATTGATTTTCCAACTATTAAAGTATCAAGGAAAAAAAGACCCTGCGATGTAACTGAACAGTGCACGGCAAAACTTCACACTATGACTCCTGTGCTAATGTCATTCATTACTTTGCTCCATTAACTTTCAACTATCAGAAACATGCAGTCACAGCAGCAATGATAGCATATATTGATCATATCGGGAAGGTCACTGCTGATGATAGGAAGAAAGTGCAACCAAGTGCAGCAAAAATATGGAAATAATAGCAGTCCAGGTGACACTAATGCAGGCACTCACCAGCGCTGAGGGATTCAAGGCAGTCCTGGGAGACTGGGATGGGATGAGGCTTGGACAAGGCATCTGCAATTACTTCCACAATACACTTCATCACCTATACAAAGACAGAGAAGATTGGGTTAGGAAATCGTGTGACATTTTTCAGCTATTTTGTAAATTTAAGGATGGTAAGATATTTTTATGTTTTTGAAAGACATCTCTTATGTTCACCAAGGCTGCATATATATTTTTTAAAATACTGTAAAAAATATTGTGTAATATTGTGAAAGATTTTAGTAATATTGTAAAAGATTACCATTTAAAATAATATTTCTATTTAATTTATTCCTGATTGAAAAGCTGAATTTTCAGTAACCATTACTCCAGTCTTCAGCATAACATGATCCTTTAGAAATCTTTAAAATATGCATTTAATAAACGTAATGCATCCTTGTTTTTAAATGGTAGTGTGTGTGTATATATAGACTCCATGCACTCATGAGATCAATGTGACAGAGGACACAGATGCAGCATGCCAACAATATCTCAAACCCCCCATATCTAGCCATCCTTACTGTCTTACATCTCACTTTCAATCAAAGTCATTTCCTCCTCAGTGCTTTCATCCCTCTCACCTGTCTCTGTGATTTGTCTGGCTCCACATTCCCCCAAAGTCAAACATTTCTCTGTTGTCAGGGAAAAACAGCCTCCCTCAGTAAGGCCAAAGTGTTGCTGAAATGGCATTATCATTTTACCGAGAAGAGCTGTATCTGTCTGCAGTTTGACATCGCCAATGTCTTTCGCCTCAAAACTTCAGATTTACACACATTTCAGAAGTGTCCTCTATCAAAACATAGCCTCTCTTAAGGTGTTTTTCATTGGCAAGGACGGGAAAGAATCATGTGACAATCTCAACTAAGTTAAATGAGCACAACCCAACTTCAATTTAAGTTTAAATTCAGTTTAAAGGCACAGTTTGCAGTCATCTGTAGTTGGTAGCCTCCTCTGAGTAAGCACACATGGCACCAGCTGTCACTAGGCTGAAATCGTGTTGTTGAGTCACTGTCTCACTTATGCTGCTTTCCTCCACACTTCCTGACAACATGGACTATGGCTGCTGCCATTCTGTGCATCCTTATGTTCCAAAAGGCTGCTCCAAATACACATTAAATTAATACTGAACAGTAGTGAAGCCGAACACGAATATTTTCTTTGTTAAACAATGATTTATCAACTCATACCTTCACATCCTTATCGTCCATGTGACCTGGAGAGACAGGTACGGAGAAGACTGGAAAAAGAGAGAGAGTTTTGATAAGCAAAAACGAACGACTCTGTGAAAGCTAGGTTTAATCTTTTGGTTACGACGGCACGCGAGTGATTTAGCAACAGACAACCAATCATAAACTGCTTCAGTGCTCAGCTTATTAAATATTCATGTTATTTGCAGGTTGCAGAAACTTTCACTCGCCGTTTGTATCTGAGGGAAACCGATAAAATGTCGAGTAACGACGGGAAACGCATTACCGGACGCATTATTAGTTTTGTTCGTGTCTTCTAGTTATTATAAAACAACCAGAGTGGATCTACGTCGGGAGATTTACGTAGATACAGTAGACAAGTGGTTATTGCTGTATTTGTCTAATTAATGTTAATGACTTTATAAACATGTAAATAAGAATGTTAACCCTAGGTTTACAATGCGAAATCTCGAAGAGGATTAATTACTAAAAGACTAAGTATTATCACTGTAAAGCGTGTAAAGAGACTACGTTTGCAAATGTCAAATGTGAAAAGCCTTTTGTGCGCCTCACAAGTGTTTTATCCGCTGTCCTTGGTGCTGACAGAGACATGGCACAGCTCACAGGTAAAACATGTACTTTCAACACAACAGAGCAATTCATCATCCAAATAACACTAAGTATTCCCACAATAACTTAACACGTTACGTGTTTATTTGTACGTCTTGCACACTTACCAAAATTCACCAGCACCACGAGAGCAGCGCATCCTCGTGCAATCATTTTCGTAATGCGAAGCGCAGGCAACCGTTCTGTTTAAAAGTGACGAACCGTCAGAGGAAAGCGACTGAACGCTACTTTCCTTTCCTTAGAGTGAATGAAAACACTCACTGATTTATGGATGCATTATGCGCATAAGGCGCCTGCTGTTATTTCTTTCGCTGGATCACAATGCCTCAATAATGTCACTACTCACCACCGCAGCGAAGGCGCCTTTATATAGAAGACTTGATGAAGAGGAAATGACATCAGTATTAAGTACAGCTGCTTAGTTCACTATCTACTAAATGATGAAGAAAAAAGTTAATAATTATTATTATTATGTTACTATATGCATATAGGGATGTAAACAACTGCTTTAATTTCTTTCATTTGCTGAATTATTTAAATGTATTTATACTAGTAAAAATACACATAATATGTATAGCCTACTCAGGCTATTATAGGCTATAAGCAGAATTCTGTTCGAAAACTGGGGTCCAATATTTTGTAGAAGGGTGTGTTGGATCGTCTAAAGAAATTTATTTATTTTCCTAATTTTAAAATGTATCATATCATTAAGCCTATTAGTCTGATGGTGGTTTGCGTGATTTTCTATCTATTAATATTCTGCTTGAGACCAAAGGCAAGCAAAAGCATAGCATCACCCTTTTCTAAAGGCATTTCAGTTTAGTCATCTAGGCATTTCAAAACAAGGCTGTAGCTCATTTTTATATTTAATTCAAAAGTTGGACTTGCCTAAAATATAATACTCAAATAAAATTGCTTTGAGATCAAGTAGATCATGATTTCCACTAAAATGTCTTTAGTTAAATATTAAAGTAAAAAACATCAAATTGTAGTCATTTAGTCCCCAATGAAGCAAAATGAATGGAAGACTGTTTGGCATGAATCTTTGTGTTGAATACCAAACAGAAGTCCGTCAGTAGTGCCTGCTATTCAAAACAGAAAATAATTCAATTAGAAAGGGACTGCATTAAACATTGGCATAGACAGTAAATGATGGACCTCAGGGGAACCATATGTGATTATCCCACCAACTAATTTATTGAGCACAGTAAAGATGCATTAGAAAGAGAGTGGCAGGGGATGAAAGAGAGTGAACGTGAGCAGGAAGCAGATTATTAGATGTGGGAGAGCATCATGCAATTACGCACTATACAGCATTTACTACAGCTCTTCTACATGTTGTGTATTTTTTCAATTCACATGCAAATTTGATCATATGTTTCTGCTTAATTATTTGTTCACCACTTATTCTTTTATGTTTTAATAGGTTGTTTTGATATGCTAATTTCAAAAATATGCAAATATGCTCTCTTTGTTAATTGCAATACGTGAATAAATGTCCTTGTAGCTCATGAAAACAATATATCAGCCACTCATTGTGCATCTCAACAAGCCATTCAGACTTCATTTATCATTTTATTCGTAGGTGACACAGAAAGCAAGGCTCTACCCTTGTGGGCTTTGGTAATGTGCACATTAAAGGCAGCTGTTTACACATTTTACCCCTGTTGGGAAAAATGATATTGAGTTAAACAGATACATTGCAGAAAAGCAAGAAATTAGAGGCAGCAGGCATGTTGACCATTGATTTGTAATGAGAAGATAATGCTATTTCTCTATTCTGGACACACTAAAACTGAATGAAAATCGAACAGTCAGTAGGAGTATGAGTACGTGCTTGTGATGTATTGCATCTAATTTCCTTCAGAGAGGAAACAATGTATAGTTTCCTGTTTTTTATCAGTTTGAAATGGACACACACACACACACACACACGAGGAAACAATGTAGTCACATTTGCTCATGAGTTTTGAAAAAAAAAAAAAAGGAATTTATATATATATATATATATATATATATTCCAAGTAATTAATTTATATTTATATAAAATGTTATATAAAATGTATATAATATATATAAAATGTGTAAATTCCAAAAAGTTTTTTCCTTTGGAAATATATGCAAAACTGTACAGTGCTGTTTTATTCAGTCATGCATGGAAATCAGATTTATTTTATTCAATGTACATGGTTGAACAAAATGAGCAATTTGCTTAACAATTTTCCCAGAAATGGCCAGAGGACAAAATACTTATGTGGAACTAAAATGTTCCACTCATCTACCAAAACCCTATAAGAAAGATAATTTTGAAAAGTTCTCATTTTTTAAATAAATGCTTGTTTTTGTGACTGAGTTCAATTATTTCGGATCATGATAATAAATCAGCCATGAAAAACAGTTTCTCAGAACGGAGTTAAGCAATTACTTTTTTAAATGTAAAAAAAACTCCAATCAAAAGAACTCCCAGTGTGCAAAAAATAAATAAATAACCTCATATTCATTATTGATATTAAACAAGGCAATAGCTCTGTATTAGCTGTCGATACAGGAAAGTAAATAAATCTATTATAGTATATGTACAACACAAAGCCCCAAAAATATTAGTCTTCCTAAACAACTGTGAATTGGTTCAAGGTAAACTGTTAAGGAAACATGGTATTTACAAATAAGCTTTCAATTCACTCTTGTGATCTCAGGAACAGAAAAACAACAACCTAGTGGATTAATGATAGACATTACATCCTGTGGCAAAATATAAAAACCTACATGTTGTGTAAAACAGAAGAACAGGCTAATATTAGCAATTCACTGACAGTTCTGAGGTATAAAGTGGGTCACATCCACTTTTAATAATAATACTAATGAATATTCAGCACTCAGCTAAGTTTGGACAAATGCAGACAGATTCAAACAGACTGACAAAACATGAACATATTTATTACATAAATGTGAAGAAACCACCAATATAACTGCATTGCTGTAATTCATTTAAATTATTCATGTTTATTTGTTTGTTTGTTTTCAAGAACCTTTAGGAGCTGCTAATTACAACTATCAAGATGGGTTCTTTGATTGGTAATAGAAGAATTCATTCAAAAAACCATGGAGAACCTTCAGCTGTATAGAAAAAGCATATCTTAAATAAAATTACTTTCAAAGAAAAAAAAAATGGAAGGAAAACAGGTAAGTACCCCTTAAGCACTTCTCATGTTGCAGCATCCAAAGCGATTATCTTATAATTGTGGGTATTAAGAAGCTCTCAAACAGTTTACTTTCCACCATGTTCTCAGAAGCAAAACAGCTGTTCTCAGTCAACATTCAATTCTAGGCTTAATGAGTTTATGTTATAACCTCTGGCCATTTTTATTCAAACCATCCGGAATTAGCTTACACAGTTACCTTTCATGCCTAAATGAATTATAGCAGCATTATGCCGAGCCAAAAGTGGTTTTGCCCCTGCTCTTGTGCTATTTTGGTTGGGTATATCAGAAAAGGTCATCACATTAGCATATATTTTTCTATTCTGAGGTTTCAACATTCCCATTTCCATTACATAAACTCTACAGAGCAATTAAATATGATATTGACTGTAACCAAGTCTTCATATTTTGCCAAACCCAATTTCCTGTTCATTTTTGATAACTTGTTTATCTTTTACTCCATCATTATCGTTTCATCATAGACCATCCTGCAGTGGCTCGAGTCTTAGAATAGATCCTCAATGGTTCAAAGCAACGATATTAAGCCCAAGCAGAACATTGGGTGGGCAGACATGATGTACCATGATACTCCATATGGATGTCCTACAAGGAGGCCAGATTAACAGCCAACCACATTTGAAGGAAAGCCAAGACGAGGTGGAGAAAAGTTAGTCTGATGCCAGCTGACTGGGGCATCTCAGGAAGTGATGTGCCTGACTTTGCAGCACTGTGTCTGGTATAAATGTATGGATGACTCTGGGATTTGTCCGTTTGAGCATGAAAGACATTTAAAGCACATAATAATGGAATTAGCAAGAGAATCCAACACATCATGTTATTATAGTGACATAATGGCATAATTAAATTACACTAATAATCATTTCTTACCACAGGGGGGCAAATGAGCTCAATAGGGTTTGAAAAACTCTCCACCATGAACTTCTCCCCCTCAGGTTGAAACTTGCCACACAAGAAATGAGAGAAAATATTTGATTTTAAAATGATATACTGTGCCTGTATGACAGGAACATATAATCATAGAGCACTGCACATCAAAATTCTATATTATTATTTTTTTTTAATCTTTATTATTTTATTTAATTATTCAGTTTTCTTTTCTATTTTTTTATTATTTTTTATTTTATTTTTTATTTATATTCTAAATATTTAATTTTAATTCATTTATATTCTAAATTGTATTTATTTTATTTTATTTTTTTAGCGCTTTGTGAATTTGTTTAGAGTTAAAGTTGTTACCATGTTGTTCCACAGTCCCTTGGCTAACTCCTCATGTCCTTTCATGGTGAAGTGGAAACAGTCAGGTGTAAAAAAGCTCATATCAATCTTCCCATTCTAATCAGAGAAAAATATAAAGGCACAAATTATGAACACCACATTCATGTTTTAACAGATTAATGCAAAACTAGCAGCAAGGTGCCCTAAATTATAGTCATTAATAAACAGTCAGTGGTCACTACTCACAGGGAGTCTTGGAGGATCTGCGTGTTTCAGGAATGGCTGCAAAACTACAGCGAAGTCATTCTTGAAGAAGCGGTCAGTGTGCAAGAGCTGCTCCAGTGCTTTCTGAGACAAAAGCAATGCCATTCAGCATCATATCAGCAAATTACAGATTCATAATATAACTGTGCAGATAATTGTGAAACCAAACTCACCTGGAATTCGAGGTTGACTCCAACCAGCTCCTTCAGATCAGCAGATCCCGCAGCTGGTCTTACCAGACAGGAGCAGAATGACCTGGAGAGATCAGAGCACAGGATACGAGATAAATAATCCTGTAGCACTGAAAGAATAAAGATGACATGCCAATCATCTTGAGCAAAACAGGCTGAATGTTGTTACACTTTAACATTTAAAGAAAGTTTTGATTTAATGATTCTAAAAAAAGTGACTAGATAAGCATCGCATATGCAGTTTCCATGTGCAATCATCATCGATGACACCACTTTCTCTCTTTGCTCAATTAAGCTTGATTTCATTTCCTGTACCTTTGGAGCAGACATCCTGGCGTGGGTTTCTGTACTTCCCTCAAGGTCTCCATCGGCAGTATCTGGACCACGTTCACTATCATTCGAGGAACCTGCAAAGGTAAATTAAAAGAAAATGTTCAAAAATATACTACCCAGGCTTTAATAATTTGATCAAAAATACAGTGCAAACAGCAATAACTTTTTTCCTTGTTAATATATTTTAAAATGCAATTAATTCCTGTGATGGTGAAGATGTTTTTTCAACAGCCATTATTCCAGTTTTCAGTGTCACATGGTTCTTTGGAAGTTATAATATGCTAATTTGGTGCTCAGGAAACATTTCTTATTATTATCATCACTAATGATAAAAAAATTTGTACGGCTTAACTTAAATATATATATTTTTTCAGGATTCGTCAATTAATAGAAAGTTAAAAAGAACAGCATTTATTTGAAACTAAATTTTCACTTTTGACCAGTTTAATATATGGTACAGTAACATTCAGTTCAGTGATTTTAAAAGGAAACTGACATTGATGAGAAAATAAACTATATTTCAAAAATAATTTTTTGGACCGATTCTCAGAAATTACCTCATTCATCAGCATTTCCAAGGACACAGTCATGTAATGGACAAAGTTCTCCACCGAAAACAGGGACTGTATATATAAATAGAGAACATAAATTTAGAGGCTCCAAAAACACACTCCTACTGGACAATATGTCTGAATACAGAACACACACTCTTTAAAGGTCACTTGGCCGCTTTGACTAGCCTAGAACTGCTGTTTCTTAAAAGCAAACACATTTCAAAGCACTACAACAACTACTCATGAGAACAATGAAACATGCTGTTAATGATCATCTTCACAAGCATCTATACGTTCACAATTTAACATTTATTTTAAGCCTCCTCTTTCTGCTTTGACATTGCGAACAAAATGTGTCAATACTGTAGAAGAATCTTCTGTCTGTAGTTTGCCAAAGAAACAGCTTTGTAAGCAATGCCTTGTCTTTGCAGTAATCACAGATGTCATTCATCCCAATTAGAATAGTCAACAGTTTCCAGTCCTCATCAAAGTCAACATCCTACAGCAAAACACGGGGAGAAAAATCACAACAATGCCAAGATTTCACAATCTGTATTTGTAGGAAAAAGCATATTCAAAAGCACTGTAACAAAATAATACACTTACCTCATATCTTTTTAGAGTATCAATCAAATGTCTGACTTGTTCAGGAAGATTACTAGGAAGACAACAAAATTCATATCGTCAGCTGATAAAATACCACAGCAAAATTAAAAATATCTTGATGGCATATTTTCAAATGTTTTATCTCATTTATGATTAATGACTATTGATGTACTGGCATTTACAAGGTGTTGTGTCCCGTTACAGCCAGGTTAAATCCAGTCTCGCAGAGGGGAGCCGGGGTCCCATGGACCGTCTTAGTTGGGGCGGGTCCCACTAAATGGGGGTTGAAGAGTCGAATGATGTCTAAATCATAAACACAGAACAGTCTGGGTCACAAATGCTGTATGCTTTTTAAGTATTTTGCAACAGATTTCGGTTTGTAAATGCAGAATAGGACTGACATTAAGGCAAAACTACGTACTTGCAAGGGTAATGACATCTTGAAAGGTTCCGTAGCCACCAATGCTGTTAAAATAAGAAATAAATCACAAATTTATTGACAAATAAAAGTCACTTTATTTCTAAAAGTAGCAGTTATAAAGAAATCAAAAGCAATGTTAATATTAGTAATACTCTTACCTCCAAGACACGTGACGAAATTCAATAGGTATGCCAAGAACTGTGGTTGCATTTGCACCAATTGCTGTCTACAAGTGAGAGAATTACAATTATTAGAGATTATTATGATTATAACTTTATTCGCCAAACACCAGTATTATCAGTAACTGTACTAGTTATAAATGTGTTCTTATTTTGCTATCTGCTTAAAAGGATCATGAACTGCTTTTGTTTTTTTTTATTTTGTACTGTTCTCTGAGGTCCACTTATAATGTTATCAAGATTTTTGCATCAAAAACATCATAATTTAGAAGTAATAGGCTATTTTCTGTCCACCCTCATCAGAACGCTCCGTTTGAGTAGGAGTGGAGGATTGTAGACTCGGAAGTAAACTCCCACTGCTATAATTTGGCTAATAGTTGTGCATGTTTGACAGCTTCCGTCCTTCACAGATGGATCTTGTGCCTTGTTTGTAAACGAATCCACGGTAAAATTAAGTGAACAAAGGACCAAGTTCTTACTGACGTGGTCTGGTACTTCATTAAAAACAAAGTTCATCCACTCTTTACTAATGTCGGGATCAGAAGGAAGGCAATGAAAAGTTTTTTTCCCCACAGCTTGGCACTTCACAGAGTCTTTTTGTCTTCGGAGCCATCTTTATCATTTGGTTTCTGTGTAGACCTGCATTTGCCTCTTGTCATTTTCCCACTATGTGCGATAATCGGTGGGCGGGGCTACACAGGCAATGATGTAGAATCAGTGGGCGGGGCAAAACAGGGAGCGCTGTAAAAGCAGGCATTGATCATCTTCTGCAGAGGCGGTGTTTAGCCACATTATTACATAATAGAGTGGTAAATTCCACAAGCTGTCATTTTGGCAGACTGGCTTCAATACAAACTGTTTTTAGAATAATGAGAAAGTTTTGAGTTCTGAAACTTACAGGATGTTAACAATGAAAGTCAATGGTAACCAAAAGTGCTTTTGTATTCCACAGAAGCAAGCAAGTCATAAAGGTTTGGAAAGACATGAAATTATGACAGAATTTACATTTTTGGGTGAACTATCCCTAATGTTAACTTGATTTTGCCTCATGAGTGAATGTGATTAAAGGTAGTGTATAATTCATTCTGTTGTCAGCTAACTAATGAACAGTGGTCTTTAAAACTGAAAAGGAAAGAGTCAATAATCACACTCACCGTCAATGAATCCCCAAGGGCAGTGATCACTTTAATATCCGCAGCCTTCACCAGCTCAACTACAATAGAGATACAGCGAATCAGAAGATCAGATACCAAAACATGATCTAAAGATTCTGCTGTAATGAAGTTTGCCTGTGGTACAACAATAGCTAACATTCATCACCAATGATACACATCAGCATCTAGGTAAAAATGCCCTCACAGCCTCAAAGAAAATGTGAAAAATCTCATTAAAAACCTGTCCCAATCCTGACTAGTACTGGCAGCTTGAATAATCAGGTTTGACCGTATTGACTTGAGATCAGAAGTCTGCATTCATCACACTATGTGGGCAAAACACTGACTCTAGACCAGCCTACCTGAGGTGGGCACAGAAGAGGAGGGGCTCATGTCAGGACACATGAAAGGTGGGTGTTTGAAACTGATTGGCCTGGTCTTCTCAGGAAACTCCTGTAACAAAATAACATGCTGGTTAAGGTGAGGTCACAACTAAGACATCATTCAGGCCACGGACTACACTATAGACCAACCAGATACATTGTTTACATTATGATTTAATACAGATAAACCCATCAGAAGGTTGTATTTATGGCCTCATGTGACATTCCAACACAAAAACATCCTTGATGGTCAAAACATTTCCATTACAAATACACAAACGCACCTTTCTAAGTGCTTCCTGACTATAGTGACTGAGTCCTTCTTCATATTCCAGCCTCCACTCATCACCTGAAAACATATTAAGATCCATAAGCTCTTTAGGCTCAATAAAGGTCAAAATATAACAGTCCAACTTCCACGAACTAGCACTTAAGCCTTCAACATTGGTCCACGCAAGCATCTCATTCCTTCATCCCAGATCAATCTCACACATGTAACATGGGCCCTGTGCTCCAGCTTATCTTCCCAGCTCTGGATGCTTCTAGCACTTACCTTTGACAGGACAGAGGGCTAGCAAGCAGGTTGCCACGGCAATGAAAAGCCACTCCATGGTGGAGCGTTTCCAAGCGGTTAGCACAATGGATGTGTGTGCAGAGAGAACGGGGCCATTATATCGGTGCCCCTTTATCTCCCCCACCCAAAACAGCTGAGTGACAAAGTTCAGGCCCACCGACATAAAGCATGATCCAGGCACACATGCAACTGCCTGAGGACTGGTGGCCATTCACAACTTTAGACAGCTTTAATAGAAACTGTGTCGGACTGGGGCCTGGGAGCTCAATGCAGATCTGGACCAGGCGTGATGTTGTGCACACTGGATGTGTGTTTGGACCGAATAGCATCTGTAGGTCTAATTATAAGATAGGAAATTACATTCAGCTGTGAACCCATTGATTTTTATTAGTTATTTAGAAACATTGCCATTTGAAAATGTAATTACTTTCTTTTTAAGTCTCATCCATTGTTATCTCAGTATTATGAGTGGTTTGATTACATGGAACATAGAGGAATCTGTTATATTACTTTCAAAGCTTCAAACCATTGCTGAATTGTGAGAACTCTGCAAAAACAAACTAATGCTCGGGTGAATCTTCACAAGAAAAACAGTTCTTTACATCCTATTCACATACATATGCTTACATTACAGATTTTTTTTTTTACACACCAAAAAGTTGCGGTATTGCTATATTACTTGCAATGACAGACACCATTGCCAAATAATCAATAGATATTCTAGACATGCTCACAACTGAAATTATCTGAAATATTTTTCATCTGAAAAAGAACCTATAACTGAGATTTAACTCACAAACAGCCACATCCCAAAACAAATGGATCAGCTTCAGGTTCTCACACCGAGCTACAGATCTTACACGCGTGTCATCAAAAACATTTCTGAGAGCATTCAATGTACTGATCCTAAAATAAAAATGCAAGAAGGCGTCTTATAATACCAAAAACCGAGTATTAAAGTCATTCAGCAACCCATTCGTCAATTCAAATATTTTATGCAGAGGAATTTAAATCTCATTTTGAAAAGTTTTGGAAAGGCTGAATGACTAATGATGAATAAGGTTTGAGGTTACTAGAGCTTCAAAAATCTGAAACATACTGGACACCAGCCATAATTGCACTAAATTAGTATCATAAACACCCTACAGAGACACTTTTGTAACAATGAAAGGAAGTCAAGGGCAGTAATCATCTGAATGATTCAATATTTGGCAAGGTGAGCATTTATGGCAATAAAAAGCCTTATGAAAAACTGCTAACCTTAGATTACTAACTGTGTAGTTTATTCATATGTTTCTGTGCACATTTGAATCGAGAGAGTGAAATCTATGTCAATGTGCTGCTGAAAACTACTTTTTTCCAAATACTTGTTATAAATAATTTCAGGACATCTGGAAAAAAAAATCTGCTAGCAAGCCACTTAAATCATGCTGAGAGTATGAACTTTTTACATATCGAATTCAGAGCGCAGTCCACCTCGCACTCTGCATTCCAAAGAGGCATGGTGTCCAAGTTTGAATTTGTACCAAACTTAATACAAAAAAAAAAAAAAAATGTGAATGGGTTGCACAAAATAGGTTCGATTCTTGGCTTTTAGCACAGTGGCAAGCAAAAGCAGAAACAACTAATGGAGTTCATTCAGCTATGTTGTCTTCCCCCCCCACATAGTGAGTGTTGATTTGCACAAATGTTATTTCACCTGGCAAAACCCTGAGGCGAACATTTAAGATATTGTAGAAGTTCATCTAGTTTTTCCCCAAGCCACAGTTAAAAGACAAAGGAGGGGGTGGACAGGGCAACAAGAGTCCTGAAAGCTCTTTTGGGGTTAACAGGATTAAAGACCACAGCAGGTACAGGTGTCAGCGGCTGTCCCGGGGGAGAGATGCTATTGGGCCTCAATTCGTTCTCCAATAATCCTTGTCCAATTTGGTCACCTCCAGTCTGATCCCTGCTCTCTCATTGTTCTTCAGGCTCTCCGGCTGGCTGCTCAGGCTGGGCTGGAGGTCTAGGGGGTGCTGGAGGGGCTCTGGGTACAGCTTGGTGCTGTCTCTGCCGATACGCGATTACTGTGCCCAAGAGCAGAGCAATGACAGTCATGAGGTAGAGATCCCACTCCGGACCCAGTAACTGGTCAAGATCCACCTGAGATAGAAGATCCTTCAGCAAGGAAAAAAAAAAAGATTAATGTTATTGGTTAGTCCTTGACTTGAGGCAAATCAGATTTCAGGTGGATTCTCACTGAAAAATTTGACTTACATTAAGATCTTGCAGGTACTCTAGTGCATAAATAAGGCCCAGCTTGCACAGGGCCAGGAACACAGGAACTTGGGCGTCAGGACTGGCTTCTGCAGCCATGTCATAGAAACGTTTAGCCAGATGAATGTCCTGTGGAGGAACAATCCAAAAAATTAGTGCACTGTATACACTACAGATTAAATGTGGTCAGTTAAGAACGTTTTTAGAAAGAAATTATTACTTTTATTCAGCAAGGATGCATTAAAATCAAAAGTGACAGGGAAGACATTTATGATGTTACAAACGTTTTCTTGATTTAAATAAATGCTGTTCTTTTGAACTTTCTTTTTACAAAGAATCCTAAAAAAATGCATCTCAGTTTCTACAAAAATTCTATAAAGTAAAACAAGTTTCAACATTGATAATACGTTTCTTGAGCACCAAATCAGCATATTGGAAATAGGAATGATTTCTGAAGGATTTGCAATCACAGGAATATATATATATATATATATATATATATATATATATATATATATATATACATTTGCATTAAGATTTTTTTTATATATTTTTATTTATTATTTTTTTTTTTTTGAGATAGGGGGCGGGGGCGGGAAAGGTCCACGAGCCGGGATTCGAATTCAAGACGCTCTTAGCAAAATAGTGCTGTAAAAAAAATTTTTTTTATATTGTAATAATAGGTTACAATTTTACTGCAGACTTGGGGTGCATAAAACATGTTTTACAAAACATCTCACAGACCCCAATCTTTTGAATGGTAATGTACATGGTTGCTTATATGTAAATATGCATAGATATTTCACCTGTTTAATACCAAGGCCCTTCTCATGCATATAGCCTAGGTTGAACATGGCCTGTGCACTGTGCTGTTGCTCAGAGGCCAGACGATAATGAATGACTGCAGTCTGTTATTATAGTTCAGTTCAGTGGCATTGGCGTATGATTGTTAGTCAGCTTGATTGTGGTTATTGCTGTTGTGTGATATGATATGATAAGAGAATATAAAACAGATACTGATACAGAGGTCCTGTGTTTTCAATAGCTTGATAGAGCCTCAAACCATTTTTAATAACATGTTATTAAAAAATATGTTTTTATTTTACAACAATGATTGTCTGACTTTACATTGTCCTGCTTATTACGTAGCTGTGTACCAAGTAAGTAAATAAATGGGCATGGTATAGTGAAATTGCGTATTTTATCAATATGTAATCATTTTTTTTAAAGAGTAATATGAAAGTAATATGAGTATGACAAAGATCTGTTGCCAGGGACAATAGTAAAATAGCAGCAATGATACTGAAATGTAAGACAGCAGGATGCTGCGAATGACCAATCAGAATCAAGTATTTGAGCGTGCCATGTAGTATGCAGTTATATTTGTCTCACTATAATGGTTGTAAGGTCATCAAAGCACTTAGGCATTTTGCTAGAGTGACTGAGTGGGTTGAAGAGAACAGTCTAACCTTGAGCAGCTGCTCTGGTCCAGTGGAGCAAAGCCCGTGGGTACGTTTCATTCTCATTGAAAATCTGTGATCCCTCTGAAAGACACATACACAGAGTCAGATTTATTATTACAATGTGAAATGGCTTAATTTAGCTGGGTTTTAATTTACCAAGGGACAATAAACATGAAGGGAACATCTTTATACGTCGTCTCTCAGGCTTTTAATTTTACAAGGGGTAATATTTATGAAGGGGCCAAGGGACAATAAACATGAAGGGAACATCTTTATACGTCGTCTCTCAGGCTTTCTGTGCAGAATGCTCTACCTTCACAAAGATTCTGTGACCTTCTTTGGGTTTTAAGATCACTAATAATTATGCTTTAAAGAGGCCATGAACTGAGAAATGAAAATTCCCTTGATCTTTTGACATATATAAAACATTCTGTAAGTTTCAGAACTCAGAAGACTTTCTTGACGGTGTAGAAACAGCTTATATTGACGCCAGTCTGCCAAAACAGCAGGCTGTTGAATGTGCCACTTTATGATGTAATAATGTGGCTAAACACCACCTCTGCGGAAGATGATCAACGCCTGTTTCTACATCGCTGCCTGTTTGGCCCCGACTACCGATTCATGCACGTAGTGTAAAAAGCAAGAGGTGAACGCAGGTCTACGCAGAAGTTAAACAATAATGATGGCTCTGAAGGCAACAAGACGCTGGGCAGTGCCAAAAACACAGCCTGCGTCCCAGTGTGCATACTATCCATCCTAAACTCTGAGATATTAGCAATTTTCAATACTATTTAGGGCAAATAGGGTGGACAGTATGCACACTGGGATGCAGGGAAAGTCTTTGCAGTGCCTTCCTTCTGATCCCAACATTAGGAAAGAGTAAATTAAATATATTCTTAATAAAGATACAGACCGCGTCAATAAGAACTTGGTCCTTTGTTCACTTATTTTTACCACGGATTCATTTACAAACAAGGCACAATTCGACACAGGATTTTCAGAATCCCTGAAACTAAAAGACAATGCTGTGCCGACAGTAATGTCGCACCACACAAGTGTGAGTAACTGTTTTTTATTACATGGTCACTACTGCTTTGTCTGTTGTTACAGATCGTTTGATATGTTCTGAGTATTTATGCATTTTTAACCTAAAATACAGCAGCGTCCATCGATGAAGGATGTGTGCTGTCAAACATACACAACTATTAGCCAATCACAGCAGTGGCCGTTTACTTCAGAGTCTACAATCCGCCATGCCTATTCAAACAGAGCGTTCTGATGAGGAGATTAAAAACAGGAGAGAAAACAGCCTAATTCTTCTGAATTATGTAATTTGATGTAAAAACCTTGAGAACATCATAAGGGGACCTCAGAGAACAGTACAAAATAATATAAAAAGGAAGCTCATGACCACTTTAAAAAAATAACTCATAATATACAGATTTCCATGGCAGTTTTCATTAGCATATCAGTGACAAAACATTAATTTTAATTGTAATCATTTCTTAAAAGTAACATCTTGATTAACTAGCAAAAGCATTTGTATATTTTAGAGCAGAACATGAAATAATAATAATTATATTCCCTTAAGAAATGCATACTCTCCATAAAATATAAGTCATACATCCAAGACTTTTCCAGGCCTAAAAATAACAATTTTAAAATTTCCAGCTTTTAATGACTATGGGTGGGAAATCTGTTCTCTATTTCAAATTTCAGCTTATTGTCAGGGCAGAATGTGAAGGTAAAGTATACATAAACTGTTTTTTTTGTTATTCATATTTTTTTAAATAAAGACATGGTTTAAAAAAAAATTATGGTTAAATGGCAGATGCTGACCAACTATTATTAGACCAACTTTTGACCTAATACCAAAATTAATTTGCATGTAGGTGTTGGGAGTTTAGCGCCCTCTGGTGGTAGTGGCAAATCACTGACTCACTTTGATCAAGGATGAAGGCCACATTGCTCTGGGCGACCTCGTAGCCCTGTTCGGACAGCAGTAGATACTGTACTAGAGCAGAGTCCATGTCGCCCTCCTTAAAGCTTCCGTATGCTGCCATGAGTCTCTCAGACCAGCGGCCGCGCTCACACACGTTCTTGAAGAGCTGTTCTCACACACATACATTCATGGTAAACTATCAGAGAAGTTTTTTGAAACATGGCTATGCATGATGAAATTGCGTCTCACCTCCACTGCAGTGTGGCAGGAGCGCATGACCCCAGTCCCCGTGGCATGCATCTGAGCTAGATTGTAGAAGGCTAGGATGTGACCCGCTTGAGATGCCAGGTTAAAGAATTTAAGAGCCTGCTTATAATCACGCTTCACCCCGATTCCATCTAAAATATGAAGAAAGTGAAAGTCATAAATGTACTTTTCATACTCTCAACACCCACCAGCTGAAATGACTAACACGCTTCTCAGTCCTCAATGTTTGTCAAGATCCTGCCAAAGCAGAATGCAGGTGGGAGTTTGTCAGGGCAACAATCACCTAGGCAACCAAACCAAAAGGAGTTAGCTGTGATTTAAGATAAAAATAAGATAAATGGCTATTGAAGTGGTGGAAGAGTGAGCTAGACAGGCAGGTAGAAAAAAGGGAAAAGAAAAACAGAAATATATCCTGAAACAATATTTTTAGAACAGAGCAAAGCTTGAAAAATTCACAATGTACATTTTCATGGTTTTTCCATAATTGTTTAAAATGTTATTTTACAAAAGTCTATTAAATAAATACATAAAATATCAGTATCAGTTCTTGTTATTATTATATTTTGGAATTTGGAATTTGAATATTGAAAATGTTCCATGGCCTTTGCTGGCTCAATAAAACCTGTTCCTTTGTTTCATAAATGGCTGACTATTTTTCTTTTTGCAGTAACAGCAGGAAAAGTAAAGAAACAGAAGTGAAGGGAAAAAACTGAAAGCAAATTATTCACATGCAATTTCTCTGACTGACACACACTTACTGTAGTACATGGTTCCCAGCTGCAACTGTCCGTCCACCCAGCCTTGCTCTGCAGCCTTCTGAAAATACTTCAGTGCCAGGTCATAGTTCTGCAGGATCGAGAAGAAACAATGACTCAAAAGATCTTTGAGTAATTGCATAATGTTCATCTCATCTAGGAAACTCACCACAGGAACACCCCTTCCATACAGGTAAGCCATACCGAGGCCACTCTGGCCAACCGGATTTCCCTAAAAAGATGCCAACAAAAATTACAGATTAGAGAAAATTAGAAAATTAACAGTTTCTGAATCTTGACAGGGAAAAATTATTCTCACCAAATCTGCAGCCTTTTTGAAATAATGCAGGGCCGTGTCATTGTTCTGAGCCACATACTCACTGCCTTCAGAGTACATCTGAGACAACAGAATGAGAGTTAAAGAAAGAAAAATGCACACAGAGGTTGAACAACAGTGAGATCATCTAAAGTCCAGGAAAACTAAAAATAAGGGACTTGTTAAGTCTATACCTTTCCAAGGAAGGCCATTGCATGCGTGTTCCCTGCATTTGCTGCTTGGTTGAAGTACTCATATGCTCGCTAAAAATAATGACAAATAGAAAGTAACTATAAAATCATTATTTCAAATTATTAGAACAATTGCACATAAAATGGCAGAGCCAAAAAAAAAATACCTGATGATTCTGTTCCACACCTCGTCCTCCATGTAAGTGTAACTGGCCCAGGCCCACCTAGACAAGAAAATTTAAATGTGATAGTAACAGTCAAAAATACAAGTACATAAGCCCATTAGCTTTTGTAGTGGTAAAGTATGTGTTGGTTTTGAGGTTATTGCACAGGGTGAAATTCTTCTTACAGATGAATCAGAATGGTTTTATTTTACCTGTGCCTGCACATCTCCTTTCTCAGCCAAGAACTGGTAGTACTGGATTAAATCCTCCTCTAGCATTCCACTGCTAGAACCAGGACTTTCCACTTCATCTAAGAGCCGGATCCGCTGTACTGCACTGCCCCCTGTCAGGGATACATCGCTGGCCACTAATCAAAAAACAAAAGTCTTAGGTTACTTTGATATTACAAGACTTAATCATCACTGAACTCAAATATGGACAGAGTGAGAACAACTGAGCAGTACCAGTGATTATTCATGAGCAGTATGAGTGTAATTCAAATTAAAAACAAATTTCTACAGAGATTTTAGTTTTATGGTCCCACTGCACTGCTCACATGCAGTATTTAAGTCACTAAACGTTTCCTTAGACTGGGGAAAAAGGGGAGTGGTGACCAAGGATCCAGATAACATCTTTTAAAAGATGCTGTTCTGAAATTCGGTATGTTTAGACATATGAGGACTGCATATAAATGTGACAAGATTTACCATGATTGGCCACTAGTCTGTAGTGAGTGAGAGCAGATTCACAGCTCTGAGGAACCCCAACACCTCCCCAATATCTGTAGCCCTGGGAAAAAAAATAAAAATGATGGCATTTAGCAGAGGGCACAGCCAGGAATTGCAGGATAAACACAAGCCTACACAGCACCAATGCATTAAGAAAGTAGTCATGGATAAATTATGGTGCCACATGATCTGAGGTTTCAACTTTGTTGCATGTAACTGAGCCAACATGTTGGTCAGAACTTCAATAGATCCAAAGGTTTGTTTAGACACTGAACTTGATATATGCAAAGTCAAATAAAGACTTGACGCATACGATAAGCATGATAATTTCCTCAGTGGAACAGGATCCTCCCTTGTTTAAAATACAGGACACAGAGAATCATTCTTCTTACCAGAATCATATGAGCTACTAGGTTTCCACCCAAAGCTCCAAAAGTGTAGTACACCAATGCCTGCAATTAGATGAAAAACAGCATTTTCATTAAACATTCACATTTAAAATAAGCAGGGTGTGCTTTCTAGATAAATATCATTAGGGAATACCTTTGCTTGACTTGAGTTCACCCCTAATCCTGCAGCATATAGGAAACCAAGTGCCTGTGTGAACACAAATTGAAAATTGCTTTCTCAATGTAAAAAGAAAAAAAAAATAGTAATGATATAAAATGGAATAAACTTTTCCTGATGCAATAGTACAGCAGTGATACAACCCCACACACAGCTGCTATTCTTAAGAAACAGCTTGAAATGAGTCACAGGACAAAAAAAGCATCAGCAACGTAGAAAGAAAGATGACATTTAGTTAATAAACAGTTGCTATTACAGTCTGGGCTTTAGGGGAGCCCTCCAGTGCCAGTTTCTCAAAGATCTCCTTTGCCTGAGGAATGCTCTGGGGTAAGTAGTCTCCAAACAGCATGGCATATGCCACCTTCTCCATGGCCTTGGCATGACCCATCTCTGCAACTTTCAGGAGTCTGTCATATAACCTGTAATGCAGAAGTAAATATAAATATGAATATACACTACTGTTTAATATTCTGTGCTTGGTAAGTCTCTTATGCTCACCAAGAAAGCATGTATTTTATTAAAATACTTAAAAACATAATATTGTAAAATATTGTTACAACTTATATTTTGTATTTTAAAGAATTTAAAAAATTAATTTTCACTCAATGACAAAGCTGAATACATTTTCAGCAGCCATTACTCCCGTGTCACAATTAAGAAACCATTCTAATATGCAGATTTGGTGCTCAAGAAAATCTTCTAGTCATTATTAATTTTGAATACAGTACTTTTAATATTTATAATAGTTTTTTTCAAGTTCAAAAGAATTTATTTGACACAGAAATCTTTTTTGACATTAGAAATGTCCCTTTTGATCTGTTTTAAGCATCCTTGATCAATAAAATTTCATTAAAAAAAAAAAAAAAAGTATACCTTAGTTCAATTATACATGTTAATACTTTTGACTCCAATACAGAAACCAAAACTATCATACACGGCAAAGTAAAACTAAATAAAAAATTTGCAAAAACTGTACCTTCAATCCCATTAACATCAATAACTACAATGATAACTATATAGGTACAGTTTTAATCTCATTCAATTTTAATATCATTCTAAATGTAAAAGAGTAGCAGAGCTACAACAATAGCACAGAGGAACAATACTGTTGGAATTACTTTTCACAACAATTTTTTTTTCAGCTGATGAATAGCCAACCACAATCAGAATCAGCCAGAGTATTTAAAGTACAGTTTTTGCACAATTCTTCAGATAGTGTATAGGTTCAAGACATAAAAATAATAAGAAAACTGTTAAAACAGCACTGCAAGAACAAATACATGGCTCCACACCACTCACTCGTTCTTCTGGCTCCTTCTGTTGGTGCTGTTAATCATCTTTATTGCATCCTGGTACTGTTCTTCAGCCTCTTCCACCAACCGCCTCTGCTCTGCTTGCTCTTCCGCTGTGAGGACAGATAATTACACATGCATTTGGTGTAACAACCGAAAGTGCTAAAAATCACAATTAATTTATAGTGCAGGTTAAGTTGGCATTGAACTTTTCATATCTAGGCTACTATTGCAGAAGAGTAAGAGTAGCAAAAACTACACTACGCTACCATTAACAGCTCACTCACTTTCACAGAAGCCCCATTTCTTATCAGTGTTGTAGTTGTATGTTGTGGCACACCACAGCCTCCCATCTCCTCTGCCTTCAGTAGTGCACTCCGAATACTCTTTCTCTTGGAAAAGAAAAGGAAAGATGCAGGGCTCTCCAGAGGCTGTTCCACCAATCGCCACCGGAACTTTGATAAACACCAATGAGAAAATGACACAATAACCAGATACTTTCACAGGAAACAAACGACACACTTGTGAATGCATGGGTGAGCAGGCTTCTTTTCTCAATAAAAACTGCAAGCTGTGATGCGGAGAGCAGCAAAGAAAGATCAAAGAAAACCCTAAACTAAGCGACATAGGACTCGAACGGTATCAAAAACTTGAATATGTGAGCAAAAGATTAGCTACGTAGTAAAGAGAGATTAGTAAAATTATTCTAAATGTAAAGAGAAACCTACAGACGAAACCTGAATACTGTATGTTATTCAGGAAGCACCTGCAGACCCCATCTGGATCTACTCACCTTCTTTATGACGCTCCTCTGGTGGAGGAGGTTGACTCGGAAGGTCTTCCTGTTCAACCCCCTCAACCTCACTCTCTACTCCAGTGTCAGTTGTACTGCTCTCGGTCTGGGCATCTGGGACATACGCATGCCCCGCCATAATTTTGGAGCCATCATTATCATCTGTGCTCTGACCATAGACAGAAAACATGGAATAATTAGTAAATAAATAAAAATAGTTTTAAATAAATAAATAAATAAATAAATGTGTGTGTGTGTGTGTATGCATGTATGTATTTGTGTGTCAGAGAGAGATCTTTTTGTACATGAATGTATACACACAATTAGTCAAAATAATATATATCACTATTTTCACTATTTGTGTATATTTTAAGAAAAAAAATACATTTTAAATTTTACACTGAGAACATGAAAACCTAATTTATTTTTCTCAAAATGCAATACCAGGAATCACTAAACACAAAACACTTCTACCCAACTGCATATTAACTGGCTCTGATAATATATGATTATGTTTAAATGCTGTATTACCTGAGACTCACCACCCTCTGCAACTCCATCATCTTGAAGTACTTCTGCAATCAAAATGCACAACTCATATACACTTCATATAGAACACGTTAAGATATTAAATGTAAATGCTAAATAGCTTACTTCACGTCTAAATGAACACACATTTTCCTAATAATTGAAAAATAGCCTCTGACTCACCAGCTGTCACTTCCAAAGTCCACAGCTAAAGCCACAAGAAGGACCAGACAAGACTTCTTAGTGGGGATTCATGTTGCCAGAGTGTGCAAAACGCAGTGGACTAAAAATCTGACTTAATTAAACCTGCACACTAACTGAACTGTCTGTTGTCCTAGCTAGACATTTAGCTGTATAAATCTGTCAGTGAACTGCACCTGACTGCATAACCGACTAGCTAAAGAACTTGACCAGCGAGCCGGTCAACCAGAAACTTCTCCCAAGAGCAAAAATGGGTTATAATAAAACAACCCATTCGCAAAAACAGGACATTAACACCCTTACCAAAGCATTTTGAGCTAGCAACTCAATGTAACTAACTCAGTGACAGCCTGTCTGCACAGCTAGCACAGCTAAACACACAACACTCCCCAGAGACGAATGCCGTGTCGGTCGCGGACCATGAAAACATTCCAAGACGATTTCCGGAATAATGTTTCCAAGGCACCTGCAATGTTTATCAAATTCAACAACACAAGACTGTAGCAGCTTTGCCGTCGTTAGGGTTTCTCGTGTTACAGTATATTTCTGTTCACTGACCGACCCCCTATTTCCTAATCCGCTGCGGCTTCACCAATCAGGAGACGGGTTCGTAGATAATAGCCAATCGCTACGCTCCATGAGTCAGTTGACCAATCAGATGCGCACACACAAGAGTATTTTCCTGAGATACGCGAATGGAGCAGACGTGTACACCACAGTTTGCAGGAAGTGAGAACGCCTTTGAACAGCTGACTCTCTTTCAGCCGAGTGTGAAGTAAACAGTATGGGAGTTATCAAATATTATATTCTTATTAGAAATAAATATTTTAATTAGTCTACAAATATTTTAAAAGTCCACACTCATAAGCGATAATGGTTCTTAAAAGTTAAAACATTTATTTCTTGTTTTATTACAACACAGATTTGACAATGTATTTAAGTGGTATCATGATTATACAATCAATTCGACTTTTGCATCTTCACAGACAAACATATTTTCACTTATAAAATACTTAGTTTTAAATAGTTCATTATATCTGGAATGCCCAGACATAATATTCAAACACACATATTACATTCAAACACGAGAAGCACTAATGCAAATGCAATAGCAAATACAAAAAAAAAAAAAAAAAAATCCAGGCACCTATTTTTCACTGTAAAGGCACAGATGTTTGTTGGAATCCAGCAATTATCTAGCGCATGCAGTAAATACAACAAGTGTTTCATCTTTGCAGGTGTTTTTTTTAATCTATTTGTATTATGTCCCGATTTTCTGGCATGGCACAACATGAGCTTTGGCTTAACAGAGTCTTGCTCCGTAACCAAACGTCTGTTTAATGGCATCAAAGTAGTATCTCTGCCAGCCCTCTTTCATTCTTTCCTCCTCATTGCTGGGAACTCCTCTGGCCTCCAGAATCAGCTCTGTCTCACTGCCTTGATTTACGAAGTTTAAAATGACAGTTGCTGCGTGTCCTGAAAGAGAGTTAGAAAGAACTCAGATTTAAGCAAACAGATCCAACAATAGTGATGAACGCTGGCCATAAACAATCAACGAGCAAAACATTTCATAGACTTTCCTTAATATATACAACACAAATAATATAGAAAAATAAAAAACAAATAATATTGAAAATGATTATGATTACTAATATTAAAGGAGCATGTGGATTCATTAAAAAACACTACATTAATATATACAATAATAAACCATACCAGCTGGCCAACTTGAAAACCTCCATTTCATGACAATTTTCTGGTCTGGAATCTGAAAGAGAAATGGGCAATTTTACAAAATCTATATTGAAAATTATGCGTCAATTGAGAAATGCATGAAAAAAGTGAAATTCTCACCAGATAAATCAATTAAACCAAATTAGTTGATTTAACAGTTAAAAATCATTATAAGAGATTCATTCTCACCAGTTCTGCAAACTGCCCATTAACATTTCCTTCCAGCAGCCGGAATTTGCCACCTGAGCACCCATCCACAAAGGCAGCCAGGTGTGTAAATGCTTGTACCATCTACACACAGAAAAACAAGGAGCTAGTGAGTTCAGCATCAAATAATCTATGTATAAAGGATACATATACATTTATTGTTTCAACTGCGTATGTATGGGACTGACAGGGCAAGAGAGGAGTTTATTCTGACCTCTTGGTTTAGGAAAACCCTGTACAACTCTTCTGGTGAGGTGAGAAAGGTATCTTTATAGTCAAAGATACTGTTGAAATTTTAACTCCAGTGTTGGGAGTGCTTTTTGTTGTGGAGGATCCCATCTGTGGTGGGACCAAAACATTTATACTCAATTTTGATACAGAGCTGAAATATTAATGTGCACACATATCACTTGAATCCAAAAACAAACAATAAAATGCAACTGACAATAAAATACAGAGTGGATGTATGACCAGCATACTGTCTAGTATATATTTGCGTTACCAGAAAAATTAACAAGAACTTACTTGGGTTTTGTCTAGTTTGACCTTGGCTTGTGTCTCCTGATTCTGTCCGTTAATTGCATTTTCTGTTGGTAAAATCATACCCTGAGAGAACTCTGTATAAACAAGTTATGAGAATGTGATGAGCTGCACAAATAAAACAAGGCGGAAATTACTAATAGATGACGTTTTAGATCCATCACCTGTTTTGAGATGTTTGACATAGTTGCCCAGTGCCATTCTGATTTTCTTGACTCCCTCCTTCCTCATGAGGTCAGTCAGAGGTGTGTTTGGCTGGTCTTTACAAAGTCTAACACAAATCTGTACAAACAAACAAAAGTTAGATTTGCATTCAACATGCTCGCTCGCTCGTCGTGGCCTAATGGTTAGAGAGTCGGACTCCCAATCGAAGGGTTGTGAGTTCGAGTCTCGGGCCGGCAGGAATTGTGGGTGGGGGGAGTGCATGTACAGTTCTCTCTCCACCTTCAATACCACGACTTAGGTGCCCTTGAGCAAGGCATCGAACCCCCCAACTGCTCCCCGGGCGCCGCAGCATAAAATGGCTGCCCACTGCTCCGGGTGTGTGTTCACAGTGTGTGTGTGTGTTCACTGCTCTGTGTGTGTGTGCACTTCGGATGGGTTAAATGCAGAGCACTAATTCTGAGTATGGGTCACCATACTTGGCTGAATGTCACGTCACTTTTTTTTTTAGAAAGAGTCTTTAATTGGGAGAGAGGTTCACTTACATCTAAGTCATCCATGTCATTTTCATCAGAGAGATTCAGTATTTCCACAGTGCCTTTATATTTGATTCCTATTTTATTTGTACCTACAGTGAAGAAAAAAACATGTCTTTTATTTCACCACAACATTCAATTATTATGTTGTGTGTGCAAACAGAACTTTGACTCACCAGTCCATGAGGCTTTAACAACCCACTCATAGAAGTAGATGAGTTTCCCTTTGCGGTTGTTGATAGAGGCCTCGCCATCTATATTGCTGATGTCTGTGATCTCGCATGAGCCTTCTTCACCCTCTACACGAAGCCCAAGAAGAAGGCTATTTATTGTATCTTGAGACCAGCTTGTGACGTCTCTCTCTGTCCTGTGGTTTACGATTAAGAAAAATAAACATTTATAAACAGTTTATTTGATAGAATTAGCATATATATTCACATTTCAAAAGAGAACTATGCAACTACTAATAATTGCAGTTTCTCCAAATTGTATAGGGGAGTAAATGTGTGTGTGTGTGTGTGTGTGTATTAGTGCTGTCAAATGATTAATTGCGATTAATTACATCCCAAATAAAAGGTTTTTTTGTTTACATAATGTGTACTGTGAATATATTCATAAAATCACACACATGCATGTATATATTTAAGAAAAATATGTTATTTATATATTAAATATATTGACATATAATATAATATATACTGTATGTGTGTGTATTTATATATGCATGATACATATAAATAGTACACATATGGCATATTATGTAAACAAAACTTTTATTTTGGATGTGATTAATCGTGATTAATCATTGGACAGCACTATATATATATATATATATATATATATATATATATATATATATATATATATATATATAAATAAATATATATATATATATATATATATATATATATATATATATATATATATATATATATATATATATATATATAATAGTTATCTATATTAACACTCTCTCTCACACATGTGTGTGCATTTGAGAGCGCAAGGGATAATATAGATAATTATATAATATAGATTACTTATTCAGATAAGTAACATTTTAAGTGGTACATTTCAAAAGACATACTCAGTTTGCTTTTCATCAGAACACCCAGAGTCTAATTCTGTCTCACATTCATGTATTTCCAAAAATAGACTGTGCCAACCACTCACATTCAACTACTGGACATTCCAGAGGCTTCCTCGAACACTGGAAAAACTAAGCTAATGGCTGTAAGAATCAGATGTAGGCAGTATTTGTAAAATATTAAAGAGTTTTTTACGTTTTCTGTGAGGTGATATGCCATTCTCCATTCAAACATTTCTTAATCTGTTTTTTATATACAGTGTTTGGCCGCACGTTGAGAGAGTATATTAGTTTAAAATGATCATTTAAAATGATCAAGTTAAAGTATAGAATGGTCATAATTCTGAAGTCTGTAATAAATAACATGATCTATATACTTTCCCCCACACATTTATGCAGTTTAACTCAACATCTAGATGAATACAAGTGAAGTTTTAAAATAGAATTTCATCTATTAAGAGACACTCCATACAGCTATTTAAACACAAAGGGCGAAAAAACTTGTGGTTTACACGCTGTTGCCGACATGCACGTGTTACATACCAGTGCCAGTTATTGACATTTGTCGCATCTGCTCTTTCTTCCACAATCCAGCGCGGGTCTCCTTCTCCCCATTTGGCCATGACAGAATTTTAAAAGAACTGAGATGTTCCGATAAACTGCGGTTGCGGGATAGTACCTCAGGGATTGACAGATGTAAATTTGTGAATTACACAATAAACGTATGCAGAAGGAGCTCAGCTGATTTGCTGCGTCGATGGAGTAGCATAAATATTCATGAGAATATACAGGACCAGTGAAGGACCGAACGAGAATGCCTATATAAGACTAACAAAACAAATCTCTTAAGGAAATCCGAAGGAGGCAGGGAGGAAATATTCAAGGAGCATTCGAGAGGTTAGTTGTCCGCTTAACTAGCTCGCAGCTGTCCCCCTAGACCTTTATTAAGCCCCCATAGAAAGTCCTAGAACCGGAACTGAGTGAAGAAGCTTCCTTTAGAAACCAGAAACTTGCGGACCTTCTTGGCCAGAGATCTTCATTACCTAAGTTTAAAAAAGAAGGAAAAAGAAGAAAAACCCTCCTTAAAACTCAACTTTCGACTGTATACCAGCCATAAATATAATTTCTCAACTGTACTGAGCTCCCTTTGTGAAAAAGAAGAGCGCTTACTTGTTTTAAATGTGTATATCTTAAATGTGTATATAATCTTAGTGTATTTTATATTACACTGTTCTTCAACTGAACTTTATTATACTTATAATTGAGTACTTGGTCATAATTAAAAAAATGTTTTAATGTTTTTTGATATTTGCACATTACAGTTAAAATATTTAAAAATGCTGGCCTACTAAATTGTAGCTTCATTACAAATCCGTAATTATAAATATATTCAAATACATGACATAAAAGTTTTAAAAGAAATGAGATGACTAGACTTAGTCTGCTTTATATATATATATATAGAGAGAGAGAGAGAGAGAGAGAGAGAGAGAGAGAGAGCAACATTGTACAAGCTTACCATTGTAATGAAGACCTGCCAATGGTTTTATATATAATTGCTTTTGTTTAATACAAATACGACTGTTAAACTTGTTATTATGCACAATGGTAAATTTTCCAAGGGGAATGAAACACAGAAACAATATCCATATTACCTTACTTCAGAATGAATCTGTTATATTTTTATTTTTTTATTTTTTTTCGGTATTAGATGACCCCAATACAAGTGTGAAAATGAGATGTGTGGGAAGAGCACAGTCTGTATGAAATTGACAGGTTTTCTTTTACTCGTCAGTACATAAGTATGTCCAGCAGGTGGAGCTCATGTAAAGAGCGCTGGCCTTCAATAAGACCTGCTGTTATATTAGAAAATGTATTGATTATTGGCATTTGACTGTCATTAACTCACACTGTAATAAAATTAGAGATCTTGCTTTTGATGCTTTCAAAGGAACATGCCTGATCACCCTTTGGAGTAACATAAATCTGGCCTACACCTACCTACAAGTAAAACCAACTGAACTAACAAGTTTGACATATCAGAAATAGTTTAGTCATGCGTTTAGGCTACTATGGTTATATGATTATTTTATAACCCTAACACTCCTGTTCTGATACTTGAGGTGTATATCTAAAATATCTTTAAATGTCTTGACATTATATGTTATTTAAGGGTTTGCCATATTTTTTCTATATATTGTCTTGCCAGGAAATGTATTATGTAAATTAAAAGTACAAGACAAAATGCCTACCTTATGAATTGTTTAAATTAATATAAACAGAGTATAAACCATACAGACAAAGACTATTCTTGATTCCTTTTCAACCTTCTGGAAGTAAATAGCCAACACAGGAAATCAAATGAATTATTCAGAGCAAACTGACAGGTGAGCATCTCATGCACTTCATCAGATCAGATAAACAGGAAAAAAGTGTCTCGTTCTGCTTTGTGTGCTACATTGTTATGTTATGTCAAATTAATACATGAAAAAACATAGCCTTGACATAGCATTAAAAACATAATTGTTCAAATGAATAGAATTATTAAAATGTGCATTTTAGAGTATTTTTTTAATCAAACCAGACAAAAAATGTTATGTTACCTAATAACATAACATCCAATAAAAAATACTATACAATACAGATGTGCATTACATTTATCTGAGAACCACAATCTTGTTGCCATATCACAACAAGGAAGAATTTGAGAGCCATATTGGTGTTTTCCTGTGTCAGTCAAATTTGTCTTCTACCCCTATGCTGACTTTGTTGTTCTTGGCAGTTGCTATCATGCATAGCAAACTACAGTGCTATCCCAGGAGGAGTGCAGCTCTGTACCCACCAAACAGACTGACGGAGGGCCACACAGTGGTGTATGAAGAAGAACCTGACAATTGAAGTACTTTTATAATGTTGCATTATTGCTTAAAACTCATCTTTAATGCAAAGTTGCTTGTTTATATGAGACTTAAGTGATAACCTTTGTATCACGATTTTATATATCATTTACGTTTGTGCAGTATCTGAAAGATATTGTACAGCATATAATTCCGAGAAAAATGAGTCGAGCTCCCTTCATATGCATTAATTGGTTTTGCCTGTAGGTGGCGTTATATGTCCATTTTTTTTTTATTTTTTTTTTTAACTGCCTTCTTTACTCCATATTGTCTGTCCGTTGTTTATCACTTAAAAGGTGTGCTTGACTGGTTGTAGATCTTGAGTAAATACATAACACGTTTCCATTTCCATTTTTTATTTGACATACTGACCTGCTACAATGTATTGCATAGAATATGACTGCAAAAGAAAATGCTTTATTATTTACATTACCTTACAAAAATCTGAGGTCAAACCAGATCAAAGGACAGTTTCTGGGTAAAGAAGAAAATGTAGGGTGTAAAGTCATCATTAGAAAAAAAAAAAACATAGCCATTTATTCATTCAAAGGTATATAGGCCTACTACATTGTGTAATTTGCAATTAGGCAAGACAGCGCTTATGTTCATATTTTCATATTGCACTTGGGACAAAGTGACATTTTGAGGTTTTCTGATATTACAATTTCATTAGGATAATTAAAATAAAAAAAAGGTTCTCTTAAAAAATAAATAACTGCCAAATTAACAAGATGAGGTGATGTTTAAAACTTGCTGTTTTGTGCCTCACAACCAAGCAAATTTGAGAATGACCATGATGATACAAACTCTTGCTGCTTTTTGTATTCTCTGTGCAACTGGTACATCAAACGTACCATACATTATTTGAGTAAGCCGTTCACAAGTTTACAACAGTGTAAACCACTTTTTACTGCTTCTCTATGCATTACTGCAATGCATGCTCCTAGACTAAAGCATAATGAACACTAGTTTTAAAACCACAGGCTCCTGGGGCTGACTGTGAAACAAATGTCCTTCAAGAGACTGAAACTCAAGCAGCAGGAGACATTACATTTAAATGAGGCAGACAACTGAAAGCTCTCCCCCTTAACCACTTTAGCATTAAAAACTGTTAAAAAGCTGCCTAAATAACAGCCTGGTCCAAAGAGAAGTGAACACGCCATAAAGAAGATCCCATCATGGTCAGCACAGATCAAAACCTTTACAAATAATTCCAATGATAAATCTCTCTCATAATTCTGCATTATATATGTACACATTAATTATTACTAAGAGGAGGTGAAGTACAAATCACACTTCAAAAAACAAATAAATCCTCCTGAAGACCGAAGTCTATTGATCATATCTCACTCTTAAATAAAAGCAATATATTATCTCATGATCTTCAGTCAACAAAAAAAACATCAAAACACAAGTAAAATATATAAATACAAAATATATATAAACACATATATAATCACACACACACACACACAACACAAATAAAAAAGAAACAAACTGATCAAGAAAAAGAAAAAGAAAAAACTGATCAAGCTTACAAAGCTTAAGAAGCTACACTCTCATTAGATCCACAGCTTTCAGCATTAAAAACAGGTTGCTGTTGTCACGCTGATGGTCTCACCGTACAATCTCTCCCCGATTTATGGTAACTATCTTCCACAAGCATTTCTCCTAAAATCTGAGTGTAAACTTTGCGAGTGTCAGGTTTTCTCAGTGGCGGGGCATGTGTCTTGTGAGCGGGAAAGGCAGGGTGGAGCGTCTGCAAGCCTTCTCTGCTGCCACCTCAAATGCCGTAGTTAGTATTTTCTTAAATTATAGAAATATCTCATTTATTTTAGTTGGATTGTCTAAATCTAACTCAAATTCAGACCATAAATGTCTCAAGCCACTAATGATTAAAGTGAGCTATCCATAGGCAAAGGAAGACATTCCACTGTGAGCTAACAGACCAAATTGAACCGCTTCCACTTGTTATTCTTTTCCACATAGCAGACAGAGAACAAAGCTCCTCCCTTAAACTAAAATGATTGGTCAGGATGAGATCAAAGCCCCTTGGGGCCTCACTGGGGGCGGGGCTTGTTGTGAGCGCACCAATGCGAGCGCACACATACCAGCTGTTGTCAAACTCTCAAAGTAGCATTCACCACTAGTACGGCTCTCCACGTGACAGGAGCTGTTTGCTTTAACCCCCGCCCCCCCTTAATCTGGCTCTCTGCTTCTTCCCTTCCCCCTGTTTCTGCCCAGTCTTAATGGAGACAGCAGCTTGTGGCTCTTTCACATTCGATTGCAGAAACTTAATGTTCAGTGGATGTTAATACAGGTCAAAAACCAAGGGCCTCGCTCTGGTCTACCACCGCACACGTTTGAGTAGTAATAATAGCTAAGTTGTGGTGGAAATGGCTCGTGACGAAGGGAAAAAGTAAGCAGGTGAGACATCAGTTCTGCTTCACACGAGTAAGCTTGGACATTCAGAAATGGTCCTCGAGACATCACGAGAGGCATCCACGATCAGCTTTTTGCAGTGTAGATCACAATGAAGGACAGCAGAGAGGAGATGATGGCTTCTTTAGAGAACAGAGGATCACGCTAAACGCTCAAAAAGAGGCGAAAACAACCCACTTAAGGAGCGTCATGGGGCTCGGTAGAGCAGGAAAGGTCTATGTGCGGGTCCACAGTGTGCAGTTCATCGTCGGCAGTCTTCATTCTCCGTTGTAGGCACTAAGTTCATACGAGGGATTCGACGGTGGCTGTGTGTCTGACAATCATGTACGTGAAAAGTAGAACCAGCATTAAATTCCAAGTGATTAGAAAATATAGATCACTTTTTACGCAAGCAACAGCTCATTCTGAAACCAGAAACAGTTCAAAAAGAAAGTTTTGAATAGAAAGATCGAGACAAAAGCCTTTCTTCTACAGCTATAGCTTTGGACTGAATCCTAACATTTGAGGAGAGGCCTTCCAGTGAAGGGAGAGCCATATATAAAACAATCAGCAGTTCTGAAAGTTATTGGAGAGAAACCATTAAAATACAGTTGTAACAATGACAGTCTTTGTATAGAGAAAGAGCTCTTGGTATCTTGAGAGGTAGTGTGAGTGCTGCTTGTGTATGACATGATCTGATAATCATAATTACTGACAGTAAAATGTAATGCTTCAGAATACAGTGGAGATCACAAAAAATAAATGTCTTTTAGCTCATCAAAAGCTACGGAGCGTCCATCATGATCCACTTTTCTTCAATCTCATTGTTTTAAATACAACTGAGTCCCTATCCAATATAAATAAGCGTCAATGGTAATACTTTGTATTTGTTTCCGAAGTCCCTGCATATTCATATCTTAGCTTGCTTAAATATGAAGGGTGGCAGCGTAAGCTCCACCATCTGAAAAGTCTTAAAAATGTGCATTTATCCTACAGTGAGAGTGTGTCAGGCAGTTTCCTTTTATTATATATAAATATATCAGTCCTTTGTATAAAAATAGATCAAATATTTGTTTGTTTGGTTTTTTTTTTTAAAAAAAGAAAACACATTGTATTATTCATTTCCCATAGAAAACATTGGGATGGCTGCATGAGGACACTGTGGTGCGAGCCGTGGTTCAGGAGCGCACCAGGATCTCCATGATGTGGTCCAGGTCGTTGATGTCTGAGAGACAGAGCTGTAGGCTGCTGCTGGATGTGCAGCTGGAAAGGGTCTTGAGGCCATCGTCCACCCCGCTGCTTCTCTGCGCAGGAAAGGCCAGGACAGAAATGTCAGAGGAGTCGTACATCGACGTGTCGATGTCTTCAAAGATGTCATCCAATGGCAAGTCTGTCAAGTAGCTGGTGGAATTAGTAATCTCAAAAGAGCTGAAAAGCGAATCTGATGACCTTGTGTCGTCCTCACCAGCAAGGGATGGCAAAAGTGTCTCGTTTTCAGTGCCACACAATTGGACCTCCTCATCCTCAGCCATCATGAGGGGGAATGAAGGGGACAGTGCTCCGGTTAGGGGTGGAGGACAGTCTAAGGGCACAGGTGGCAGGTCGGGGAAGTGGCGTGGGGTGGAGGTGAGAGGGAGCGAGGGGCCGAGCGGGGCTGGTGGCAAACAGGTTTCCCCCTCCTGTCTCATCTCCTGCTGAATCTGGCGGAGGGTGTTGGCCAGCAGGACTGAACGGTGCAGGCTAGGTTCAGCTCGCCGCTGGCAGCTTTGTAGCTTGTCTAGACACAAGTCCAGCACCAGCTGCCTCTGCTGAGGATATGGCAAGTCCTGGGCAGGGTCCTCACATGTGCTCAGCTTACGTTTCACCCCCCGACCCAACATGTACCTAGAGATAAGAAAAAAAGAGAGGGAAGTTCAGAAAAACAGAACAGGAACGTTTCTTTCACTGACCTACCTTGCAGTGAAATTAAATATTACTTAAGGGTGCATATTACTTGCGCACTGTGTTCTGTTTGCACATCACAGACATACATCTACAAAAATCAAACCTAAAGCATCATTTAATTTCTATTTTTGTGCTATAGGCCTATATTTAATTGTGCTATTACTTGTAATTTGTTCATTTGTTCATTTGTTCTTGTCTGTCACTTGTCGTTAATAATGTTTAAACTTTATATTTATGTTTATTTTTGGCTAGTGATTTTTGCTGTGATATCGAAATTGAAATAGAGAATTTGAAAATTTAATTGGTATCTAAAATATTGGTCATATAAGCTTATTTATTAAAATACAAGATAACAGATCAAAAACAATGATAACAGCAACTATTTAATTTTTTGTGGCAGGGCCAGTAAAAGTTTGAACCACTGGCCTAACGTCTTTGCAAAAAACCCTCAGTAGACAAAACTCTACATGGTGCATGCCACTGTAAAGAATTTAAGTCTTTCCCTCATAGCCTCATTTTCACACATGTACAAATTCAATATTGTGTACTCATTGTAATCATGATTTTTTAAGGAAAGGAAAGGTTAAGGCTAACCAGTGGGCAATGACTGCCCCGAACTTCAACATAAATAGTATCCATTGCAAAAAAAGTATAGTATTTTTTTTCCATAAATCATGAATTAATAATTCATAGGCTAAAATAAATACCACTTTTAATGTTTTTGAAAAGTCTCAGCATCATATTTTACAACTAACCTTGCTTGGTCATAAAAAAGGTTGAATTATCTGATATTTTAAGACACTGTTAATACTTGACATGTTTCTGCATGTTGGTTGGATCACATGAGATTGCATCCATGTTCTACTGATTCCTGCAAAGTTCACTGTGTGGTCTGCTCCAGTTATTAACTTTGCATGGAATAAACCAATTTCGAATTTAACACCACCATGACCATTGTTTGTGCACACAGAGACTATTGCTGAACTCTGTTCTTGACAAACACTTTCGCCTTGAAATTTGCCTGTTATCTGATACATGACTGATAACATGAAGCTTTAACTTGACACAGCTCTTTCTCCTCCTCCTCCTCCCTAAGCAGGACTTCCTGAGAGGTGGGTGCATTAGCTCAAGCTCCTCCTGGCTACGACTGCAGTACACTTGAGAATAAGCTCATGCTTCGTTAGCACTCCCTTCTCACAGCGGAGGAGGATACGCAGCACAGGAGCGCAATGCTTACTGCTGCAGCTTCTATCCCGTGACGATTCTTATAAGCAATGACCTCCTTCAAGATACACTTAAATTCCGCAGCAATGCCATTGAAAAACCTTTCAGTGAACAGTTATTTAAAGAACCATTTTTTTCTTAGTGTGAAGAACAATTTTAATAATCTAGAGAACCTTTCCCACTATAAAGAACCTTTTGTGCAAAGGAAAGGTTCTTTATGGAACTATGGACCTGTCAAATCTAAACTGTAAAAGGAAGTAGCCATTTTTGAGCACTGAAAAATGGTTTTCTAAAGTATGCAACCCCATATTCAAAGCTACTATTCCAAGCCACAAATTTTGTTTGGGCCATACGTTTATGCACCAACAAAAGCGAAATGTGGCTTGTAGGCCCACGATTTGAATCCCGACCATAAACTGCTCTGTCAGATAGCCGCCTTGGATCTGGAGAGCTGGAGTTTGAGTGGAAAGGGCTGTAAACGTGAGAGACTGTCTATCCACCTCTGCGCTCTCTGTGGTGTAAGCGCCCCCCTCCCTACATCCATCGCTCTGAACGAAGGCAGACATCCCCCGCAGGTCTGGTCACTGACTGCTCTTCTCTACTGCAGGGTGCACAGGAAGCTGCAGGAGCCAAGAAGAGCCTCTCATGTTCAGAAGTGAGATGGATGCATTAGATTTTGTAGTCTCAATCCCAACATGTAGAAAAATGTGCAGTGTGTTAAGGCTAAGTTAAGATTCAGGCAATAGATACCATAACCAGTCAAGAACCTAACTACAGCATGAAGGGAAGAATATCTTTAATTATTAATCTTTAAGAACAACTAACACCATTTGCATCAAAGCAAGTTTGATTAAACACTTTTAATGCCTGAATGTGTGTGCCTGCATGCATGGGCTGCAGCGCTCAAGTGTGTCACGCCAGGGCTAGCGGTTATATAACCATGCACGCTAGCAGAGCACTCTGGGCTCATTCCTGCTCAGCCCTATAGGTGCCGTTCCTACAAAGAAGTCACAAGGCTTAAAAAGGGACATTTTGTATTCCTGCAGATTTCACAGCTGAATTCCGGCAGGAGCACATGTATGCTTGGAAGAGGGTCTGCAGTCTGTCTCTGTCAGCAACATGAAGCTATAAATGGAATGCGTGTGAGCAAACCACCACGACTACGGAAAAACTATATAATCAAGAAGAATATGGAGTGGAAGAGTTCATATTACATATGACTTATCATGCTTGAGACAAGCATCAAACAAGTGTTAAACCTTGAGAAAAAGGTCATTGACTGATTTGTGCATTCAATTGTGCATTATAAAGCTTTTTTTAAAGAACTTCAAATTTGACTTGGTCACTATAAAGTCTTGCAGCTTTAAATCAGCAAGGCATGATTTAAATTGGGCCCCTCTGGTTAGACTGGCCTCTGTGGTCTGCTTGCCATGGCAACAGCGGTGGATGAGAGCCTGGCGCTTGAGTGGCACACAGAGTCTGCAGCTCAAAGACAATAAGCAAAACTACGGAGACGACCATCAAAGTGGGAGAACACAATGGGATCCATAGAAGAGGTAGCATTGCAGTAGAGTACGCTGTGTTGCATCACTTCAAGTGTGCACATATCCACCTCTTTCTTCTACGCGGAAGTAAGCCTATGGGTGAGACTTCCAGTTCATTAGCCGCTATAGGTAAATATCGAGGAGAATAACAACGTACAGTAAACGATAAAACTGTTTGCACTACAAACCAGTGTGTTCATAATTAAGATAATACATTAAAATAATATAAGACACACCAACTTTCAATATCAAGCAGCAAAACAAACTGTTTTGTTCAGCTAAAAATAGGAGTGGACGCAGATGAGACTGGAAGCCAGACCCATAGAGTTTACAAATGGCCGCGCCCTTTTACGACAAGAAAAAGGTTACATGGATACATGATGGTACTTCAGTTTGTTTTTTACCTGGTGACTCAGAAGTGAGGCCGACCATGGAAAGCAGCACTACGGCAATACAATGATACCAAATTTTAATAAGCAAAACAGATTATCTTAACGTGTCCAGTAACCAATGTGTAGAACTGACTTTTAATAATTGTTATAAAACCGCTGTTTGACACAATAATAACTACTTAGACTTAAACAATAATGTTTAATTTGCTAAATTAAATCAAATACTTGTTTCTTACTTATTTTGGGCTGCTGACTCCATCAATACTGCCTGTTTTGCTTTAGCATGTCACAATCCCTCACAAAATATGTGCATTTCATAACATTTTTGCTTTTAACAACCAACTGTAAGGTGAAGATCATTCAACATTAAAATATAATATTAGATTGTACTATGCAATAATACAACATTAGATTTCAAAGTTAGAATTATGACTCGGATGTATTTTTTCCTACATCTGTAGGAGATTACAGATTTTATGGAAAGTTCTTTGACTTTAAATGGAGTATTTGAAACATTTTCCCACTCCTTTACAGACTGCAAGTTAAATTATGTTTTGAATACTTACTTTTGTCATTACACATTTTGACATTTGACAGCTTTTTGTTATTTTAGCAAGTGGGATTTTTTATTTTTGTGCAACAAAAAAAAATTACTAATTTCTACATGACGGAACATGTTGATATTTTTGAACACAGCATCATCAAATTAAGTAATATTAGGCCCTTTTTTGACATTCAGCAGACATTCTTTAAGATGCAGTGCTTTGTAATAATAATAATGATAATGATAATAATAATAATAATAAACTAAATGATTTAATACATTTGCTAATAAGTAAATCTTATTACAACTTTTATCATTTTTATTAATAATGTGTAAAATGTAGTATCAATAACAGACAGTTACACTTCTATAATGAAGGTGCAAGTGTTGACAAAGTGTTTTACAGACCATCAAGTTATCATTCATACTGCCTATGCAACACACACAAGAGTCTGAACAACTGAGAAGTGACTTCATACTTACAGCAGCACAGCACCGCATAAATTAATAGCAGCCTAGCTCCACACAGTTTCACTGAAGGTAGAGAGATAAGGACTTCATTTTCCATCACTGTGTGGTTAGTACATAAAAAAAATTAATGAATAGAAGACCACAAAGTGACAGACAGCACCGAAAGTATCTTTAGTCACACTCTGAGGACAAGATAAGAGTTGCTTCAACTCATGGGCCAGCTTAAGTTATTATACTTCCTGCACGAGAGCAAACTGAACTGACGTGGTTGAGTCATTTTTCCATCTTCTTCTCTTCCGGTTACCCTCCCACTGGCCCAAAGGAGGCAGTCACGATATAGAGGACAACAGGAAAGAGTCTTAAAAAAAAAAAAAAGCAGGAAAGAGAGAGGGTGTACATAAGCTAGAGCAAGCAGGAGCTTCTAGAAAGGTTAGTCTGTGAGAGGAAGTGGGAGGAGAACGAGAGATTGAGTTGAAGAGTGTAAGAAAGAGCACAGGGGATTGACTGCGAGTAGGAGGGAGGGAGTAGGTGGCAAATGCCATTGACAAGCCGACTAAGTCTTAAATTAATGAACCACTGGGTAGACAGGCCGGATGTCTTAGTTTGGGCAGCTTTGTAACTGGGCGGCTCCAACAGACTCACGAAGTGACTCAGGGTGTTAGTCACGCTGACAGACATGAATACACGCTCATATGAAGCCTGCTTATCTTATCAGTGGTGTAAGTCTTTGAGTCAGTGGTGAAACCTCAGTCTAGTATAAAATTCAGATGGATTTATTCAATTAATCTAAATTCTTGCCTACTAAGAAATAATTAGCAAGTAATACATGACTGAGGTGCAAGTTGTTGACAACCCTGCTTTACATTCAAATTACACACTAAAAGGGATACTCCACCCCAAAATGACACTTATCCCCATGTCATTTATAACCCATAAAAGCGCCGTTCGTCTTCGGAACATAATTTAAGATATTTTGGATGAAAACCAGGAGGCTTGTGACTGTCCCATTAACTGCCAAGTAAATTACACTCTCAAGGTCCAGCAAAGTATAAAAGACATCATCAGAATAGTCCATCTGCCATCAGTGATTCAACCGTAACGTTATGAAGCGATGAGAATACTTTTTGTACGCGACTAAAACAAAAATAAAGACTTTATTCAACAATTCGTCTCCTCTGTGTCTGTCCGCATCACCATTTTGGAGTAACGCTCTTTTGTATCAGCTACACTGCACAGATGCGTGGTTTTCGTTCAAATCAAGGCGTAAATACACATAGAAAACGTATCCTTGTGTCACGGCTGACACAGAAGAGTGTAAGCTGCTTGCGTTCAACGGATATTCTCCAAAATGGCTCTACGGTTATGCAGAGAGATACAGAGGAGACAGATTGTTGAATAAAGTCGTTATTTTTGTTTTCTTCACATACAAGTATTCTTGTTGCTTCATAATGTTACGGTTGAACCCCTGATGGCAGATTGACTATGTCTTAATACTTTTCTGGACCTTGACAGTGTAATTTACTTGCCAGTTAATGGGACAGTCACAAGCCTCCTGGCTTTCATCCAAAATATCTTAAATTGTGTTCTGAAGAGGAACGAAGCTTTGAAAGGTTTGGAATGACATGGGGTGAATAATTAATGACAAAATTTTCATTTTGGGGTGGAGTATCCCTTTAAAAATAAGAAGCCATTCACTTTTTCAAGAAAAAAAAAACTGCAAAAACCAATTGTTAACCTTTATGTAAGAAGTTAATTGACTGTTTGACAGCCATGAGAGAGCAGAACCTATAGTTTACGCACTATTGATTTTCTGCAGAAACCGACAAGAGTTATCAACTGCAGAAGTCAAATACATATTACAAACCTGTACATTTCTTTAAAGACCTTAAGGTGATACTTATGGTTCAAGTGAATAATCCACAAAATTACCCAAAAGTGACCATACTACACTTAAACTCTTACTATGTAACATAATATAACAACCAAATAAAGTTTGTATCATTTTTTAAACTCCAAATACTAGCTGCTTTCAATAAAAACTGGCTTTCGCTTTCCGAAAGGCAGCTGAAACTAAAACTGCACGTAACTTTAAATCACTCCTCGAGTTTTTCCGCGTATGAAGACACATACTATGAAACATATACTCATAAAGATTCATGTAAAATTACACATCATTCATTCGAATTATGAAACTTTAGTAAAACTGAAACCTGCATTCATGCAACTCTTGGCTTTCACTATTGCTGTACTTAAAGACATGTTTGAGAAACACGACTGAAATACCGTAAGAAAATACTATTTTATTCTTTAATAACAGGTTTGCTAGAAACCCGTCCAGTCACGTATTACCAGTGAACGTTAGTCGGGTCCAAACATCAGTGTGGCAAAATCGACCCCATTACGCAAACGAGACCACGTACGACGTACAGAAGAAAACGCGAGGTACCAAAGTATCTGTGTTTATAGGCTGACACACAATGATACAGATATTCAAACTAGTATAACCTTACATACTTTTTGCTAGGACTGCTCCAGTTGTAAATAAACTAGTGTGGATGGAGTAGCAACTAACTTAGACAAGCTCAAGTATCGTCAACATAAACTCTAACTTTAGTAAAGCGGAGCAGTGCAGAACAGTGTTAATACATAAGACAATTTCCAAAAACAGAATGATAACTAAGGGCTTCTACCGGGCTCAAATTACATCCAGAAAACAGTCTGTGAAAAAGTCGTTACCTTGACGAGGAAAGGGCACCATCTCCTCCGCCGGGCTCAACTTCCTTCTTCACAACAGCGGACTCCACATCCAGTCGACACATTGATACAGTGGGAATTCCGTTTTTTCTTTTCATGGACGCCTCGAACGCTGTGATGTCCCTTTGACCCATACCATTATGTTTGGCTCAACCAGTTGCTTCGTTGTTTAGCGTTTATTACAACCGACTACTCTCGGAGACGTGCGCGCGCACCGCTAGCCTCCGCGGCTAAGCTCACAGGGATGCGCAAAGAATTAGCCAGTTAGCTAGTTCGTACTTGGTTAAGTGCTGGCTCTGTCTATATGGAACTACGAAATTAATTTACCCAAGATCCGCGAACGACCGCTACATCCTCTTGACTGATAAAAACAAGATGTACGGTTGTTTAAATCGGTCGCCGAACTTCGCGTTGAGCTCCTGGTCCAAATTCTGAACATAATTTTGCGCAAAACTACGCGACGGATCACGTCTCTACGCAGGCACGAGAAGAGAACTCTCGCTACACTGTAGAATCAACGGGAAAAGAACTCAGCTGATTGACGGTCGTCAGGTGGGAAGGCTGTGATTGGTCGAACGCGATCTCAGACCCGCCTAGTAACTGCCCCTGATTGGTGGAACGCATGCCCCCCTCTCTCATGCCCAGCCCACAGACTGAAAACGTGACCGTATGGAGCACCGGTTACTGGACTACTTCTTCTCTAGTCTATCACATTCGTCCCCCTAACATGCCCAGCCCACAGACCGAAAACGTGACCGTTTGGAGCACCGGCTATGGCACAAACAGCGTTGTAAATGGCACGTTTGTGGCTTTCCATGTCCTTTTTGCCAAGCATCCCGTGTCTATTTTAAGAAAACTTAACAAGCATATGAGTACTACAGATGCTAACAGTTAGATTTACTGTAGAATTTCTCTAAACGATGCTTTGCAAAGCTTTTTACTCGAGTCTGATATAGTAGGCAATAAAAACTCACACCTATGTGTCTTGTATAATACAACATTTTCTGACATTAATAATATCGGCGCGCAAGCGGAGGGATTGAAACACTGACGTTCATTTGAGTCACATCTGCTGACGTCACTTGCGTTAGAAATCGTGCAGAATGAAACCTTGACGGTGATTTAAGGAATGGAGGTCTTACTGTACGTTTACTCTCTGGAAACATTTTAAGATTTGCGCATGTGTTTCCCTGGCATTATTAATGATTAATTGATTTTCTTGCTGAAGCAATTCTTCACTTAATGGGAACAATATGGCATGAGCATGACTAAGTTTGATAACAGCTGATCTCCTTAATAGTTGATTGCAGGAGTAAAAAAAAAAAAAAAAAAACACGGCATTTTCATAAATTGTACCTTTTATTAAAAAAAGTTAAAAAAGCTACAATGCTCATATAAAATGTTTATACTCTATACTAGTTTAAGATCATACAATAAAACAACATCCTCTTAGAATTTAAGTGTGAGACAATGTAGAAGAAAACAGTTATCAAAGTGTAATAACCTATAATCTGCACAAACATAGTTTATGCAAAAATTTTGACAAAACCAAATAATATATATGTAATAACTGGAGGGAAATGTTGACTCCGTATTATGTTGACCGATTCTTAAGTATTAAAAAAAGAATACTGTACTAAATGCATTTTAAACACTTCATATGTATAAAGTGTTATGACACTCAATGCATAGAACTAGACAAATGCCTTCTCGTTATGAGGGGTCTAGAGGACTAATAGACTGATATACTAAAGCCAATCACCAATATTAAAAAAGTTCACTTATTTAAAATCAATACTGAATCCAATAATTTGTGCAAACTAACTCACAAAGCACTAATTCTGTGACCGATTTACTATGTGCAAAAGGCTTTTGTGAATCAGGCTTATTAAGTCCTCTAGAGTTAAAAACCCACCCTGAGTTTGACCACAGCCAACACTCACCGTTTGCAGGAAATAAATTAAATAAATTAAGTCACAATATAAAATGGGTTGGCCCCATTATACTTAATTTGTTGATAAGACAAAATATAAGAACTTGGACGTCTAACAACAAACAAAACCTACGGCTGAGCTGACTGACAGCCAACTGCAATCAAACCTTGAGAGGAAAAAAAAATACTTTGTGCAAATGAGCACATAAATGTAAAACATGCATCATCGTTTGTATACTTGGTGCCTTTTGTATATTGGAGTACTGAATTTAGTTCCTTCAGTTTATGGATTTTGATAAATGGAAAACTTGAGTTGTTGCACATAAGAATCTAATCTCTTCAGTTAAAATCAATTTGTAGAACATGTACATAATGTACAGTAACATATTACAAGAAGAATCTATTGTAAAAAATATATAATTTATATACACATTTAGACAATCTTTTGTCTCCTTATGAAAATATCCCAAGCTTTACAACTTTTGTATACATCTTGTTCTGCTCTCCGTAGTGTCATGAGTATAACAAATAAATTAAAAAAAAAAAAAAAAAAAAAAAACAGCATGTCTGGGACAGACAAATACAGAAAAAATCATTAAAACATACCAAGGGTATGCAAATAAGATGACTATGGTCAGCTCATAAAATCAAGGCCATCCTTCAAAAGACATCAACTCTTTTCCCTGAAAGGACTCCAGACTTTACTTGCTTTCCATAAGGAACAGAAAAGCCAGTAACATTAAGACAAGCGTGTAAGTCTCTGAATAAGATCGAACCTAAGAACCCACAATGATTTCCATGATGTGATCCAGTTCATTGAGATCAGAACGATTTGGGGGATACTATGGAAGGGGAACTGTGTGAGGGTGCCAAGCTGTCAAGGATGTCATAAGGGCCCATCTTGGGTGCGCTCTGCATGCCTGTCAGCATGGTGTCCAGATCGTAGTAGGAGGTGTCCACATCAGAGAACAGTTCCTCGAGAGCAGAGTCTGGAGCCGGAGAACTGTTTTTTATTTCAAATGTCCCAAAAACTTGTCCAGTGGTCTTTGGACTCTCTGTAGAAGCCCCATCCTCGGTGTCTATCTCCTCATCTTCTCCTGAACCAAGTCTAGAGTCTTCAAGGGCCTCTTCATCCCTCTCTACACCACTGAGCTCACTCTTCTCCCAGCACTGGCCTATACGCCCTGCCAGGCACACATTAGAGACAGTATCGCTAACTGAAACGGAGCACAGTGTCTCATCAGCTACCACCTCCTCTTCACGGCAACCTTCGTAGCTGATGACAGAAAAGAGTTTAGGTTCTGCATCCTGCTCTCGCGACCTGCAAAGGACCTCAGTGGCCACCAAGCGCTCGGAGGGACTCTGGCCTGGACCGCAGAATGCTTCAGTGACCATATGCCAGCTGCCATCGTGGGTCATCTCCTCCTGAATCTGCCTAACTGTGTTGGCAATGAGAACCGAGCGGCAGAGGTTGGGCTCCACCAGCATGTGGCACAACTGCAGCTTAATGAGGGACATGTCCAGCAGCGACTGCCGTTGCAAGTTGTACGAAGATGCCACCCTGGCACCTACCAGGCTTTCGTCGGATATCTCTTCATCACCATCGGAAAACTTACGCTTGGTGCCCTTGGAGAACATGTTTAGCCTACAGAAAAGAAAAAAGGCATAGCGATGGTCAGTTCACATTCATCCAATTTTGTTCAAAGTCAAATTTTGTTCAGTTTCTTAGATCGGTAAAAATGTTCTTTACATTTTTTTAAAATGATAATTGTTGCGACTTTGGAACTAGAGTATAAAACCAATAGAAATATCAATAACAAAGAATACATTTAAGGAAAATCATTCTATAAACATACATTTCAGTGCTTTTAGCCTAACAAAAACATACAAACAACAAATCCAGAGTTAAATTATTCTTTTAGAACATTTAAACTGTATAAAAACATGTGCCATGAATGTCCATGAATATATGTATATATTTAAAAATAAAATGGATAATTAACTATGATGATCACTATGACATTTTAAATACTGGATCAAATGACCATCGATCAAAAAATGTTTGAGTCTAATTGTAAAAAAATTTCAGCAGGAACAATAAACTCCTACGCTTCAGAAGATCAGAATATTTTTGAGGCCAAAGATCACATCTTACATTCATGGTCAATCCACAACCACCTAAAGTATGCATAAATGCATTTTAAATGTAGATCTTTGCACATGAGGGGAATTTGAAGATTATTAAAATAAACTACATTAAGTCACACTATATCAAATGACTTATTTAGCTAATAAAATGTTGGAATTGTGCTTCAAGGCTTTGAATATTGATAAAAATGGAGGTGCAAGTAGATACCCCAAACAGAAAGTCTAATGTGGAGAGCCACAGTACTGAGACGAGGACTCCCTGTCTCCGTGGCCAGCCAACCAGGGTTACAGGAGCCTAAAAGTGACAAACATGCATCCAGTATAGGAAAAACACATGACACCAACCAGCATGACAAAGCACATTATCTGTCATCACACTAGCTCTTGACCGACTGAGTGTATGTGAGCGTGTATTTGACTGTGTGTGTATGTATGTTGGGAGGAGTAGGGAGGGGGCACAGGGACCTCTGATCGGCTACATATACTGGTGGGTAGTTGAAAGGTGAGGACAACATAAGACAATAGCTAAACAATGGTAATGAGTTACATTTTACACATCAAACTCTATGCAAAACAAGCAAACCAACAAATCCATTGAGTGCAAGCACACACAAAAACCAGCACATGTATTGCAAAGTCATTTCATGTTAAGAGGGATGACTTAACATTATGGAGATGATTTGCTTGACAGTTAACCAAGATCACACACAAGAACTTTAAACCCATAACCACACTGTTAACCAGATATTAAGGGCATGGTGGTGTGCCTACCTGAAGCATGGGTGACATCCCAGCACTGTTGAAAAAGAGACCAGAGTGCAAGCTGACACACATCCGCTGCAACTAAAACTACAACCAACATTTCGTACACCAGCACTGCATTCAGTTAATAATAGAGTGCCGCAAGAAATGAGTCCTAAAACCGGGAAATGAGTTCAACCTCGGGTTCCATCGTCCTGAAGTCAGTGGGTTTTTAATTAAATACCTGAAATAAAATCTGTGGTTAACAGAAGCTCGATATGTTTCACATTTTATTCTGCAACATAAAATCCCACTCATTACTTTTCTGAACTTTTTTGTATCTTGAAAAAGCTCTAAATGGAACTTCAGAGGCTGTCGCTTGTTGTGTTTATGCTCATGCGTTTGCAAAATATTCTAACTTTCCAAATTGGTGCATTTAAAGATTTGGCAAAAACTCGGTGGTGGTGACAGTGAAGTCCTGCGCCCGGAGTGTAGTTTGTTTATATAGCTTTTTATTTCAGCGGATTGCATGCATTTAGTCATCAAAGCTGTTCATCTGTGATTATTATTAAAGATTATAATAATGAGCAAAACATATGAGAATCATAAACTTTCATTGTTCACTTCGCTTATTTTTTGCAATTATCCAGAAGTCAGTGAAAAAATCCTTTTAGTTTTTTTTTTCTTTCAAGGGAACCAGTATGATGCCAACTTCTAGAATGGCCTAACGTTACAAAAATGTGTCATTCCTGCAGCACTCTATATCCAGAAAGAATTTCAGATCTCCATGTGCTCTTAGGTATAACAGTTTCAGTTTGAGGAAACTGGAATTCTACATTGCAAGTGGTGGCACAGAACAAATCAAAAGAAATGAATGAAGAAGAAAAAAATCAGTAAACAATTCTTCAAGTAGCTATAGTCTAAACTCTAAACTAAATCAAACTTACAGCGAAGGGGGCAATGGATAATTCATCCACAGTGCACGTATCACACAGGCTCCGCCCACAGACTCACCTCCCCTCCCCCCACCGTACTGACGTGGGCAAAAAGTGCGCTACTGGGTAAGTAACAAAATAAATAAAAACCAGTGAAGTAAACACCCAAACTCTTCATTCGAAGGTTCGATTGACAATAATCCACTAGATAAGTATATAAAAATGAGGTTACTCACAGACTCCCTGACATGCGAGACGGGGAAACAAAGGTATAAACCTCTCTGCCGAGACGACAAAGATGGAAGCCATTTTGATTTCTCAACGGGTCCGCTGGCTAGTCAACTTCGCCAACCCAAACAGCATCTTCAACTTTTCCGAACGCTTACCGTGTCGACAAAATGCACGTGAGGGTGAAATATATTTTGGAAACACACACATGACATGTAAAGGCAAATAACAGGGGCGGCTGAACATGGACCGCACGGTCACTTCCGCAAACATGCCGCTTTTCAAAATCGACCGCGCTGCGATTTAACCATCGCGGATCGGTCCGACTTCATAATATAGATTGTATTTAAATCGCACACGCCAGTACGCTTAGGCTTACCTCGTGTTATTTGTGATCTTTGGTGGCGAGCGTCATAAGCGTCTGTAGGCCGGGTGTAATATTGAAGCTGCCGCTCCTTCGGCCTCCAGCACAGATTGCAGAGAGCAGACGGCGAGCAGCCAGCTGCAGCAGTGAAAGGCCGAGGGGGGCGGGGCGTGCTTCTTGATCGACAGCAGGCCTCCGCGGGAACGGGGAGCCCCGAACAAAAGCGTCTGTGATTCAACCCTGGGCCCCAACTTCAACAATGCACATCTTGTTTTGCAGGCATCTTAAAAATCAAATGGACACGCACGAGTTTGATTTCTCAGAGTAGCTGCACACTGAGTTATTTAGCGGTCCGATTTCTCAGCCATTCGCACTGCCCAAAGAAGACTTTAATGGATATAGATAACATTGAGAAAATGTGTTAATGTGTGAAAGATACACATTTTATTTAAAGGGAGTTATACTGATGGCAGTGTCAGATATTAACGTTGTGATAAAGTGGCAGTGTTTGCACTTTAATTTTCTGGGGCATTTTTACATTTATGACTCCTTTTCTTTTTAAGTCATGATGTAACTAATATGAGCACAGTATGTTAATTAAATTCAATCTGTTAATTCAAATCTTTAAATGGTTTCTGTATGCTAGGGCGTACAGACATTTGAGAAGCAGGAGGTGATGTTGGAGGAGATACAAACTGTAAAACTCAATGAAAATAATTAAAATAAAAGAAAAAAATTGTAGGTATGTTTTCTATGTGTTGGATAAAAGCTGGAGATTTTCTGACATTTTTTTTTAAATATGTAAATGTCCTTTGTCATTTTGAACAATTTCAAGAAAATCAGATTAGATTATATAATAAGTTTTGATAATATTATTTTTGACCACACATTTTAGCACTCACTTTTACAGTTCAGCAACCAGGAGTGTACTAAATGTTTTTTTTTTTTTTTTTTTTTTTTTAAATTAAAAAGATTATAGTGTAAATAAATTGAGCATTTGAATTCTGGAAAAATAAAAAATGTAAAGTTTTCTGAGGATGTGAGTTGGGAGTTTCATTGCTGTAATACTGTGGAGTTGGTACTTAAATGGTTCAAGTCCTATCAGTTGGACTTTTTTTTACCAGTTTGGGGAATATTTGTCCTCTGACCCTAACTGAGGTTTCCCCTGGGCTCCATTTTGCTGACAACACGCAATAGTAAAGGTCACTCAAATGAAATGACATTCACTTAAATTTCTCAATTAGACCTACCTAGAGAACATTAAATCATGGTGGGAGAGAATTCATCTCCAGATTAATGCTAAGACTTAATGAGGTTGTCGCATTTAATGTATCTGGTTATTTGACTCTAACAATCTGTTATATACTCTTGAAAGAGGAAGAATGTTCATAGTCACATGAAACTGAATCAAGATTCATTGTACTCTATTCAGTGCCTCCATCTAGTGGCTGTACTTAAAGACAGAAAGATCTTCGCGTTTACTCAGTCCCGAATCTTATTTTATGCTTTTAACTGCACTTGGTGTTTTTCTTTCTTCATTTTTATGTGTGCACTTAAAACTGCTCCTCAATATTTGATACACAATTTAAATACGACGAGCATGTTCTTTGCAACAAACAATTCAAGCCATAAAAATATCAAAGGTCAATATTCCGCAGACGTTTCCTGCTACCTCATTATGACGCACGCAACGAATTGTCGTCAGGTAAATACATTTTTTTTTCAGTTCTGTATTTAAACTGTATTTCTGTGTTGTTTATATATGTCAGAATTATTATTAGCCTGCTTTGAAAAATCGTGTTAGAGCAATTATTTACTTCCACTTTCACTCTCTTTTTAGACGACACACGCAACGCATAGCTTTTCTAACAAGAACGGGTCTTTTGATAAACACCCTTTTGTGGAACGACAAGATCAGGAGAAATTTTTTAAGCGTCTTAGCAAGTGTTGGCAGCGGAATGGCAGAGGCTATGCTCGTAGATCACGACCAGTACAGCTGCTCAATATGTTTGGAGTTGTTGAGGGATCCCGTGACAATTCCGTGCGGACATAGTTACTGCATGAGCTGTATTAATGAGTGCTGGAATACAAATGATCAGAAGGGATCTATAGATGTCCACAATGCAGACAGGCCTTCAATTCAAAGCCTCCACTCAACAGAAGTACAGTGCTTGCTGAAATAATGGAGAAACTGAGGAGTACTGCAAGTGCTCAAAGTCTTGCTGGACCTGGAGAGATTGCGTGTGATTTCTGTGCTGGAGAAATGATCAAAGCTGTCAAGTCTTGTCTGGAGTGTCGAGCCTCTTACTGTGAAACACATGTACAGCCCCATTATAATGTTCCTGCCCTGAAGAAACACAAGCTGGTGAAAGCTGCAGTCATTCCAGTATGCCCCAAACACGACAAGCTCCTTGAGGTTTACTGTCGAACGGACCAGAAATGTGTCTGCATGCACTGCTTACTGGATGACCACAAGGGCCATGACACAGTACCCTCTACAATGGAGCGCAACGAGAAACAGGTGAAGATATCCATAGTTTTTTTATTTTCTTTAATGACTGGTAAGGGCTGTCAGTAGTTTAAACCAGGGGTCACCAGACTCGGTCCTGGAGGGCCGGTGTCCTGCAGACTTTAGCTGGTCCTCCAGGACCAAGTTTGGTGACCCCTGGTTTAAAAAATGTAATCACTCCTTTTTAGTGTTAAGTCTCTATTAATCGCACTCTTTTCAAGAAAGTAAGTATAGGCCAATTGTTTAGCATATTCGTTTTTTTCATCATTTGCTATATCCAGCAAAGTAAGCCATTAGATTGAAGGGTGATTCACATAAAAATGTATTTTCTGTAAGCTTTTTTCAAAGTAAATGTAAGTGTCTTTACAAAAAAGGACACCTGAAGACTTTAAAAGGACACCAAATTACCAAGTCATATAAGGAGGCCTCCAATTCATAAATTTATGCATACCAAAGTACACATGGGAACATTACAGAAATTCACACTGTGTAGTAGGCCATGTGTACTGTGCAACAGCAAAGTACTGTTCACATTTTTGTCCAGTTGCACATGGAGATGCCAAAAAAAAAACCTGAACTGACCTGACCGCATATTTCTAGTACACGGATCCATTCAGAATGACTAAACACAGCAACATAGACATGACCAATTAAAACATTATCCTGAATGTGTGTGGAAACAATGTACTCAAATGTGTTTGTGCATAAATACCATGTGTGTCCAGAGCGCACATATACATACGTTTGTTTGTGCATCAATACAACAGACTTGTGTCCATGCTTACTATACAGTACCCAGTACGTCATCGCAGTTGTCCTTACCTTGATTACAATCCTCATTCTGCAAAACTTTACTAGTGAGATGCTGGTTTGCTTTATCCAACCGAGAAGTTTGCGTATCATTTGGCCATACAGCGGTGGGATGTTTTGACGTTCAGTACAGGCTCTGTTTCATATGGAGTGTGATATGATGTAATGATGTAACTTCATGTGCTTCAGTAATTTATTTGTATTTAATTATTTTAATATGTTAAGGATTTTGAATTAACCACATAAGTCACTCTATTGCTTTATCATATTGCATAACGCATTAACTTAGACAGCCCTACTCATAACATAAAGTAGTTACAAAATGCCATTGACAGACAATGACTTGTGATTTGCCCTTAGATAAAACTCACACACTCTTGTACAAAAGTCAAGCAGACAATTCAGGCAAAAGAAAAAGAGCTGCAGAAGATGAAAATGGACATCACATCCCATTCAGTAAGTTCTGATGTAAAACAAATAACTTTCACAGATAGTGAACAGCGGACACAAGGTTAATATATAACATAATATATAACATTTTTGTTTTGCTTTGGTTCTCTTTAGGATTCTGCAAAGAAGGCAGTGGAGAACAGTAAGAAAGTCTTCAGTGAATTAGTCAAACTTATTGAGAAAAAAAGCAATGAGGATGTGATTGAAGAAATAAAAGCTCAAGAAAAGGCTGATCTGGATCACGGGACAAAGCTACAAAAGAAGCTGGAGGGAGAAATCACTGAGCTGAAGAAGAGGGAAGGAGTTCTAGATGATCTTCTACAGACAGAAGACAACATCCAATTTCTTCAGGTACAAGCACTATAAGTAATAGGATTATATATTAGAAGCCAGAATTATAAGACATTATATACATTCAGTCCTTGAATATTCCCCCCCTCAGAATTATGAGACTGTGTCCTCTTCATCTGGATCTGATGAGTTGCCGAGTTTCTCATTTCAGCCATACTGCTCTTTTGAGGACGTAAGAAAACTTATATGTGATCTCACTGGAAGACTTGAGACTACTTGCTCGCAGGAAATAAGCAAAACAATTAATAAAGGTAAAGTAACAATGATTTCTATTTAATGACTTCTTGCATCCAATTGTATGTGTGAGTGATGGAATGGTTTAATGTAATCTCTTACTTTTAGTTTCAGATTTGTCCACAAAGAGGCCTCCGTTTGACTTTGTAGTTGGAGACAGAGTCCGCGTGAAGCCATCTGTTGTTGTTACTCCAATACACAAATGGGGATCGGTCACTTTATTGAGTGTTGGTGTTGTTAAAAGTGAGAGAACTGACAGATATCGATGTGTATTTATATTAGGCATGACAATTGCAGTGAAATTATACACACACACACACACACACACAAAAAGTATATAAAACTAGTCTCACTTAATGTTTATAGTACCACAGACTGAGAAAATGTGATAGTTTATATTAAAGTTTTTTGGTTCTACTTCTGCAGAAATTCAGGGTGAGTGGTTGACTGTAGATTTCCCCGAACAAAGAAACTGGACTGGTGTAGTTTCAGAAATGGAGCATGTGACCGGTGCTGGTTCAGGTAATCTACCGTATTCATCGAACAAAAACATGCTAAAAATATCTAGAACATCTAACTGTTAGAATATTACACTTTGCATCTGAGCAGTTTTGTAATATTTTATGGTTGTCAGGATAAATTATTAAAGGTTCTTCATGGAACCATCAATGCCAACTTTTATTTTTAAGAGTGAATATGACTCCAATTGGTACATATCTAGAGAGCCTACTTTAACAAAATAGTTATCCGTCTGTTGAATGAGGCATGAAGTGTTTAAAACACTTCCATCAAACACTCATCTTGGACCTCCATGTGATATTTCAGGACCTTCAAGTCTGGACTCCAATATTAAGATTGGAGACAAAGTTCGTGTGAAACCATCTGTTGTTACTCCAACCCACAAATGGGGAGCAGTCACTCACAAAAGCATTGGTGTTGTTCAAAGTAGGAGCACTGGGTTTATTAACTTCTTTGATGGATGTTGAAAGAAATGATTATTGTCTCACAGAATGCCTGTTATTACAGAGGGAGAAAAGCAGGATACTTTATAATCATGATTTTTTATTTTTTATTTTTTTTTTGCGTTTGCAGAAATTCAGGGTGACTCTTTGACTGTAGATTTCCCTGAGCAAAAAAACTGGACTGGTATAGTTTCAGAAATGGAGACTGTGGCCAGCGCTGGTTCAGGTAATTTTTACTGTACCTGTTTTAAGACATGACTATTTAAATAATTGCAGACAGTTTCTTAGCTGCAGCTTAAATGTTGTGTGTTGTGACCTTTAATGTGAAAGTGCCTACAGTAATATTTTACTTGTTTCACATTTGTCAATAATAAATGGTCCAGCTGACATTAAGGTTGGTAACAAAGTCGGAGTGAAATTTTCCATTACCACCATTACCACAAAACCTAACTGGGGTGCTGATGTCACACATAAGAGCGTGGGTGTGGTAAAAAGGCAAGATTAGTTTTTCCTCAAATAAATAGTCTATTATCACAAGCAATCCGCACTCAACTACAGGCCTTAAAATATGAACTTTTTCTTTGTTTAAACATTAAATGTGATGACAGTCAGATTTTAGATTTGCCTGAACATGTAAATTGGAAGGGAATTCTCTCTGAAATGGAGCTAGTAACCGATAATGATGAGTTTGGTTATTACAGTATTTCCATGACATTTAAGTAGAAGCTATTCAGCAGAAAGCTCCTCTCAGACGTTCGTGACGCTCCTTGCATTTCAGGATCTTCAAGCCTGGATTCCGTTATTAAGATTGGCGACCAAGTTCGTGTGAAGCCATCTGTTGTTACACCAACACACAAATGGGGAGCAGTCACCCACAAAAGCATTGGTGTTGTTCAAAGTGAGAGCACTGACTGACTTTAAATTCATTACTAATATTAGGCATGCTATCTTCATGCACTGTGCTTTTTACCAGAATATATGAAACGATGATGCAAGAAGAAAAAGGATGAATATTTACAAAATTTAAAATTTAAAATAATTTATTTAATTATTTTTGCAGAAATTCAAGATGAGTCTTTGATTGTGGATTTTCCTGAGCATAAAAAATGGACTGGTTTAGTTTCAGAAATGGAGCTTGTGACCAGTGCTGATTTAGGTAATTTCCCCATGCATTTTTTTTATCTGTTTGCACTTTGTAAGTAAAAATGCTTTCTGTATAATCTTAATTTTCATTTTTGTTAACAAAAAAATCTTTCAGTTGACATTAAGGTTGGAGACAGAGTCAGAGTGAAATCTTCCATAATTACTCCAAAACATAACTGGGGTGGACATGTCACACACAAGAGTGTTGGTGTTGTAAGAGGCAAGATCTATTTTTCTCAAAGAACAGACTTGGAGACATCAACTACTTCAGTATATTTATCATATACACTGGTAGCCAAAAGTTTGGAATAATTAAGATTTTTTTTGTAATTTTATATAAATGTAATTATATAATGTAATGTAATGTAATTTTATCTATCTATCTATCTATCTATCTCTTATGCTCACCAAGCTGCATTTATTTGATCCAAAATACAATAAATACAGTAATATTGTGAAATATTTTAACAATTTAAAATAACTTTTATACAGTGGGTACGGAAAGTATTCAGACCCCCTTAAATTTTTCACTCTTTGTTATATTGCAGCCATTTGCTAAAATCATTTAAGTTCATTTTTTTTCATCATTAATGTACACACAGCACCCCATATTGACAGAAAAACAGAACTGTTGACATTTTTGCAGATTTCTTAAAAAAGAAAAACTGAAATATCACATGGTCCTAAGTATTCAGACCCTTTGCTCAGTATTTCGTAGAAGCACCCTTTTGATCTAATACAGCCATGAGTCTTTTTGGGAAAGATGCAACAAGTTTTTCACATCTGGATTTGGGGATCCTTTGCCATTTCTCCTTGCAGATCCTCTCCAGTTCTGTCAGGTTGGATGGTAAACATTGGTGGACAGTCATTTTCAGGTCTCTCCAGAGATGCTCAGTTGGGTTTAAGTCAGGGCTCTGGCTGGGCCATTCAAGAACAGTCACGGAGTTGTTGTAAAGCCACTCCTTCGTTATTTTAGCTGTGTGCTTTGGGTCATTGTCTTGTTGGAAGGTGAACCTTCGGCCCAGTCTGAGGTCCTGAGCACTCTGGAGAAGGTTTTCGTCCAGGATATCCCCTGTACTTGGCCGCATTCATCTTTCCCTCGATTGCAACCAGTCGTCCTGTCCCTGCAGCTGAAAAACACCCCCATAGCATGATGCTGCCACCACCATGCTTCACTGTTGGGACTGTATTGGACAGGTGATGAGCAGTGCCTGGTTTTCTCCAAATATACTGCTTAGAATTAAGGCCAAAAAACGTTCTATCTTGGTCTCATCAGACCAGAGAATCTTATTTCTCTGTTTTTTAGCAAACTCCATGCGGCCTTTCATGTGTCTTGCACTGAGGAGAGGCTTCCGTCGGGCCACTCTGCCATAAAGCCCCGACTGGTGGCTTTTGACGTCATGATTCTTATTTGTTCTGACATGCACTGTGAGCTGTAAGGTCTTATATAGACAGGTGTGTGGCTTTCCTAATCAAGTCCAATCAGTATAATCAAACACAGCTGTACTCAAATGAAGGTGTAGGACCATCTCAAGGATGATCAGAAGAAATGAACAGCACCTGAGTTAAATATATGAGTGTCACAGCAAAGGGTCTGAATACTTAGGACCATGTGATATTTCAGTTTTTCTTTTTTAATAAATCTGCAAAAATGTAAACAATTCTGTGTTTTTCTGTGAATATGGGGTGCTGTGTGTACGTTAATGAGGAAAAAAAAAATAACTTAAATGATTTTAGCAAATGGCTGCAATATAACAGAGTGGAAAATTTAAGGGGGTCTGAATACTTTCCGTACCCACTGTATTTGAATATATTTTATTGAACACAGTATATTTACATTTAGTATGCATAGAGTTGCTGTTGAAAATAATTTTAAGTGGTTGTCCTCTCATCTGTCTAGATATCAAATCTGAGGATGTGATTGTGGATTTTCCTAAACACAGAAGCTGGAAAGGTATTCTCTCCGAGATGGAGTTGGTAAACTAGGTAAACTCAGGTCAGTTGCTTAAAGATGTTTTTTTTTCTGAATAAGTTTTGGTTTTTTGTCAACATGCAATCAAAATCTTAAGCCTTTCTGTTTTTCTTACAGAAGCTGAAATTTCAGGATCCTCTCAGATTGTGAGGATGTGACTGTGGACGTCTCTGTTTACCTTTTGCTTTTGTGAATGAATTTTGATCACTGAAACTTGACTATGTTTTTATTTGTAGTCATGTGAACATGAACAATGACATACACATTGTTACTTTAAAAACTCTGTGGTTTTCATACTGCTGTCCTTTACAGTACAGGAGAGTTATTTTTTTAGAAAGAAGCTTACATAAAGGGTTCACTAATTAAGGTGTTTAAAATTCATTTGCAATAACAAACCATTCAGTTTGACTCGTGTATTATTGTATTTGGTAATTTATTTGCTAGCAAGGGTGTTGCAGGTAGAAAGAATGTTTTACATATATAGACACTCTATTGTTTATCAACTGTTTTAGCTCTCGGAAAGAGCACATACTCCGAATTGTTTCAGTCTCACGTTAATAAAAAATCAAAAATAATCCATTATAAATTTAATAATAATAAATTGCAAATGTCCTGTCAAAATACAATACACACAAATTCACGTTTGCTGTTAAATTAGTAATTTTTGTCTTTTGATTGAATTAAACTGCTCTGATATTCAGCCATTGTGGCTAAAGCTAATATGTCTTTCAATACATGTTGGTCTACAAGTATCTGTGGCCATGGTTTTTGTTGTTTTGTATATTTCTTCCTAGCTGAGGTTGTGTCAATTAAAGAAACATGACAAGCTAATTATTAATACAGATAAATTAGTTGTGTTGACCACACAGTTTAGTTTGTATGCACTGCAGATTTTCATGTTTGACAAAACTACATTTCCCACCACCCTTTGTGGCTGCAAGACTAATGCTTCCTGTTTCTGTCATGAAGTCTTTGCTAGGTGTTGCCATCTAATGTTGATACTGAAAACCCTTAAAGATCACAATTCAAAGATCTACGACCATTACTTAAAACACAACGGTCTCTGTTATGAGGAAAATACAAAGCACTGTATTTTTTACTTTTCCCATATCACACAAGCTATTACATATTTATCTTTGTATTTGTGTATTATGATTCCTTGCTCTCACGTTCACTCTCACACCACCTTCACTTACATCCATGGTTCTTTTATAACACAAGTAGGTTAGGTTTTAGGGGATATGGCAGAGGCTATGCTCAGAGATCACGACCAGTACAGCTGCTCAATATGTTGTTGTTGAGGGATCCCGTGACAATTCCGTGCGGACATAGTTACTGCATGAGCTGTATTAATGAGTGCTGGAATACAAATGATCAGAAAGGGATCTATAGATGTCCACAATGCAGACAGGCCTTCAATTCAAAGCCTCCACTCAACAGAAGTACAGTGCTTGCTGAAATAATGGAGAAACTGAGGAGTACAGAGTCTGCTCAAAGTCTTGCTGGACCTGGAGAGATTGCGTGTGATTTCTGTTCTGGAGAAATGATCAAAGCTGTCAAGTCTTGTCTGGAGTGTCGAGCCTCTTACTGTGAAACACATGTACAGCCCCATTATAATGTTCCTGCCCTGAAGAAACACAAGCTGGTGAAAGCTGCAGTCATTCCAGTATGCCCCCAACACGACAAGCTCCTTGAGGTTTACTGTCGAACGGACCAGAAATGTGTCTGCATGCACTGCTTACTGGATGACCACAAGGGCCATGACACAGTACCCTCTACAACGGCGCGCAATGAGAAACAGGTGAAGACATCCATGATTCTTTCTTTGATGACCCTTAACCTGATTACAAAATACTGTTTTTAGTAAGATTAAACAGACTGCTACTGATTTGCCCTTAGAGAAAACTCACAGATACCCAGACAAATGTAAAGCAGACAATGCAGGCAAAAATAAAAGAGCTGCAGAAGATGAAAATGGACATCACATCACATTCAGTAAGTTCTGATGTAAAACATAACTTTCACAGTTATACAAAACGACTCTGCATTTATCAGCTAAAACAAGGTTAATCACTGCAATGTTGGATCTTGTAATTGTAAACATTTTTGATTCTCCTCAGGATTCTGCAAAGAAGGCAGTGGAGAACAGTAAGATAGTCTTCAGTGAAATAGTCAAACTTAGAAAAGAAGCAATGAGGTGACTGATAAGATAAAAGCTCAGGAAAAGGCTGATCTGGATCACGGCACACAAAAAAAGATGGAGGGGGAAGAAAGAGTCCTAGAGGATCTTCTACAGACAGAAGACAACATCCAATTTCTTCAGGTACACTTTGCTTTAAGCAAAAGTTTTATGACTGCTTATCAAGAGTTATACATTATTACACACTCTCTGGAGTACTTGACTCTGATTGGTCTGTGGTGACATTCACTGGTCAGATTTTTTTCTAATATTTCCTGTTGATTATGTCAATGCTTTATATCAGTCCTCTCATCTGGGTAACTGAAACAAGTGTTACTTTCATGTCTCTCATATCACACTATGGACTCACTTTCTCTATTTTTCACTCAAACGTAACTGCCATATTTTGTCTGTTGTCAATAGTAATGAAATGACCTTGGAATACTTCATTATTATTATCCCAGAGGAGAATTTTTTTTTTTTTTTTGCTACAGAAATGTGACATTTACATACTTGAGCATGCTATACTGTTTTAACCCAGCTGTTTATCTACAAAATGAGACATTTGAGACTGCCACATCAGTAAATCATAAGATTCTGTTATACTCCAGGATCTTCAAATCTCAACTGTAATATTAAAATAGGAGACAAGGTCTGTGTGAAGCCATTTGTTGAAACTCCAAAATATCTATGGGGTTCAGTCAGTCACAAAAACATTGGCAGTGTCATAAGTAAGGACATCATCTACTGTCATTAATCTGACAGAATGATACAGTGGTTGTTGAAGACTTTCAGCTATAACTTACAATCAATCATATACAGTATTAGGCATTAAAAAAATGTTTTAAGATAATCAAAGATTTCTTCTCTCTAGATGTGCAGGGAGAAACCGTGACAGTAGATTTCCCTGAGCAAGAAGGTTGGATTGGTGGAGTTTCTGAAATGGAACTTGTAGTCAGTGTTGATTTAGGTATTATAAACTGTATGTAAACTGTATGGTTTAATCCTATATCTTGGTGCAGCTCCATGTCCAAATTGTTGTATCCTACCCATTTTCACATCAAATGTGGTTTTGTGTTTATCTAGTCATCACTGCTGACAATGCAAATAATACGAGTAACCCAGGATTTAGGAATGTACAGTGTGACACATCAGATTATGAATGACCAGGATTAATTGTTAACTCTAGGTAAAGTATGAGCAGTGTGAAATGATTACCCAGGATCCCATTTACCTGGGGTTTAAAATTACCCAGTGGTAATTATTTCAATTGTGAGATACCTTAAATGTTTGAGGTAGTATCAGTATCAGCACATTATATAACATTAAAAAAAAAAATTATAATAATTAATCCAGGTTAGGCAAATCTTGGTTTATTAATGTGAAAGCAATGTTTGAGATTTGATTCATAATGTATGAAAATATGAAATATGTACATTTCAACAATTTACTCTTGGAGCCATATTGAAATTCCAACATCTCTGGAACCGAACCATATAGGGCCTTTTAAAGTTTTTAAGACCCTCATTAATTTCATTCTTGGTGTGAAAGTGCCTTGACAGTCACCAAAAATATAACTTGGTTTTCTGTTATTAAAAATAAATAAGCAAGCCCAGCCCAGGTGACAAAAAGTAATGCAAAAGTAATGTAATCCATTACTTTAAGTAACAGAAATAGTTACTTTTTTATGGAGTAACGCAATATTGTAATTCAGTACTTTTAAAAGAAACTTTCCCCAACATTGATCATTGCTTTAAACATGTTTTATTATTTCTGCATGAATACACATTGAATAAATGCATTGTTTTTTTTTTCAATATTTTTATTAAACAGAGGGTAAAATGACAATATATGCAATATACACAATATACAGTATGCATCACAACTGAAATTTTTTTTTTTATAAATGCATGATTTGTAGCATCCGAGAAGTGTACATTTCTGCCATATGGACATTAATCTAACATAGTCACCTCTGATAACAGATTACTCTAAATTGAAATTGAAAAATTTTCTGCATAGCTGCTTTGAAATGATATCTATTGTGAAAGCACTATATAAATTCACATGAAATGATTTCTGGAAGTTCATGTGACACTGAAGACTGGAGTATGAAAATTCAGCTTTGCATAACAGAAATAACAATTTTTACTCAAATAAATGCTGCCACCGTGAGCATAAGAAACTAAAATAAAATCTACATTATTCAAAACCAAAATGTATGACTCTAAAATGACATTTCAATAAATGCTCTGGAATAATGCCATTTGTGAACACAAAAACAAATACAAATGGTGTGAATAATTTTGTCTGCTAAAATATTAAAACAAAAACACAATTGCTTCTTCATTAAAAACAGAAAAAACCCACATTTTAGGATGGGCCTCTGAATCTGCCAAGAAAGAGGATGCTGTTAGTGGGGTTGTGCCTGATGAAGAACAGGAAGGGGTGATCTGCTGTGAAACTTTCTGAACTGCGGGCACATAGGAATACAAAGGCTGCAGTGGCTGCTGCCGCCTCTGTGCCTTCCTCATTCACTTCAATAAAAGCTTTGTGGATCACTGCTGAAATGAAGAGCCCACGCTGACTGCTCATGCCTGTCAGATCAGCCTTTGTTTCCTGGAACACAGAGCTCATACCCATCTTTTGCAGTATTTCTGATAGGGAGCGCTCAACTTCCAGCTTGAACTTTGGCAAATGGACTCTGATATCCATCCATGTACCCATTCTGTCTCTTCTGGTCCAGTCATGCAGCTTGTCAAGGGTCAACTCGCTCTCCAGCTGTTAAACACACAGACATACATGCTGAAAAAAAAACATACACAGCACCAAACTATTCCATAGGATTCAAACTATCCATTTTTTTCTGCTCACGACACTTTTGCTGACCTTCAGAAGAGGGTCAGAGCCATCCTGAGTTTCGTTTGGAAGAAGGATCAACATGCTGAGCTCCTCCTGTTCATATGGTATCTCCAGCACCTGCAGTTTATCCTCTGGGATGTTTCTGAAAGGGAATGTCTCTTCCAGGTACATCATTTCCACAGTCCGGCTCTCATTCTGATTGAAGACAAATGTCATTAAATGAAGGAATTAATAATATATACAAAAATGACTTCTATTATATAAATTTTTCATATGCTGTTGCACCCCGAAACAAAATGCAGATTGCACCTGGTTTATTTTAAATGGCATTTCTTTAGTGTTTTTTGCTTCAAAAACGTGCTTCCAGTTTCCTTTAAAGTAGATGGCATTAACCAGAACTAGTAGGGTCAGCCCATTTATCACACCCGGCTGAAGAAGATCTTTAATTTTATCTGAAAACAAAACAAACAAAAACCCTTTCATTATTTATAGTGTTCTGATAATTTGCATTAATGTATACAGTCATATACTAAATCTACTTTCACATATAGCCTATAAAGCTGCAAGTGATTCGCCTATAAACGTTCCCATCCACATTCTGATAGATTTGATGTTACTAATTTCTCACTCTCTGTCTGCTCTTCCACCCATTTGTTAATGAGCTGTCGTGACTCGTCAGATGCTCCAATGAAGTCCACAGCCTGAAGGTCAGCGTGGTACAGCTTCAGAGTGGATTCCAAATACTCCTACATAACACACACACACACAAACATGATATGCATGAAAACATCACATTATTACAGGCAGAATAGAGCACCCTCTGATGAGCAAGACTGGAGAACAATATCAAAGACGACTGTTGTTGAATTTGATTATAAATAAATTATCTGATATTTTATTGCAGTAATTTAATTTATGTGGATCACATGGTTCTCTGAGGCTCTCACTGCATGTGCATGATGTGTGTATCCTTGACATAAGCTGCAGGGGCCCTTGTTAAAATGTTCTTCCACATCTATGAAATGGACTCACAGGTAAGAAGTTGAAGGTTTTCTCTCCGTAGAGGCGGTTGGCCAGTTTGAGGATGTAGGAGGCCGATGGACTGTTGATTGTTGAGGTGAGGCTCTCAAAATGAGAGTGAACATCAGAGACAGAACTGAAGGACAAAACCTGCAAAATAAATTTGATAAAACCTCTCAAAAACCTGTGACACTGTCAGAAAAGATCAAATTTCATTTGGACTTATTCAATTACAATTTAAATACCAAATAATACAAGTAGCCAATATGAAGAATACCTTTTTTCTTTGAAAATGAGAGAACATGATGTGTGTGTGTGTGTGTGTGTGTGTGTGTGTGTGTGTGTGTGTGTGTGTGTGTGTATAATATATATATAATATATATAATTATATAAATGAAATAATTGCATATATATATATATATATATATATATGAGGTGCTGAGCTATATATATATATATATATATAATTTTATTTTATTTATTTTTTGCTATATGCAATTCATGTGGTAAAGTGGGTGAAACGCTCCCATTAAGGACCGTGTAATTTGTTTCTGTGAAACAAGTGTTAAATGTGTCCGAAACAGTTATAGTGACAACGACATAAATTATAACCCATTTATGAAAAATGTCCAGTGTTTTAACATTATTGTTCTATAACATCATATTGATATTCGTATTTAATGCCCTTCATTGGAGCATCTGACGAGTCACGACAGCTTATTAAGGGTAAATTATTTTATCAGAGGGGGAAATTCAACAAACAAACACACACACACACGCACACACACACACACACACATACACTGTTAGGCTTTTATTTGTGCACGTAACATTAGTTGATTTATGGAATGTGTGGTGGCTGCTTCGTCCGATAGAACGTCTTTCACAGGCTTTTGGCTGCTATATTTTTTACTAACCACCAGATGGCCTTGTTTTCGACACACTCGAAGATTTTAATCTTTTCCTGAACAGTCCGCAGCAGATGTGCTAAGATTTGTTTACCTTGCTGCGTTGCAGGAGTGCAGCAGGTAGAGATGGTACGTTCTGTGCCGAGGCTTCGGAGCATGTGTCGAGAAATCCCGGCCAGTGTTGCCAACTAATTTTCCGGGGAAGTTACTAAAGGCAGATCGATTTGTTGGCTTTTTTTTTTTTTTTTTTTTTTATTGCAAATAAAGGGCACAAATCACATGTGATTAGCCAAAATATACAAAGCATACAAAAACAAAGAGGTAAACAGAAAATAAAACAAAATTGCCAGGGGAAGCTTACAGGTCATTACAAAGAGAAGGAGGACCATATGTTGATAGTTTTAATAGCCTTTTTGTTGTTTGAGTCTCTAGGTGGTCTTCACAAAGAGAACAGTTTGTATTGATTTCCCTTTTAAATTTAATCATGTAATGATTAGCAGGGTAATATCTGTGAATTATTTTGAAAGATACTTCTTTCATTTTGTTTACTATCAAGTATCTGTGAGGAATCATCCAAACCTTTTTCCAATCAATGTCATTTACAAATCGGTTCCAATAAAATGTAACATTTGGAATAGAAACAATCTCTTTCTGAAATATTGCACGAATGTTCTTATTATTATGTGGAAGTTGAGAAAAACAGATTCTTCCAACTGGTGATTCAGCCACATCGGGGAGGGAGACAGAAGTAGGTGGAAGTCTGCCAGTATACTTAAAAAGCATGATTGTGCCTGATAGAATGGGGTCAAATACAATTGCGAATTCTTTCGGCGTAACTGGAATGTTATATGTTGATAAAAATTCTCTATAGGAGAAAACTCACCCCTCTACACTAAATAGCTGGTCCACCAGCAAAATCTGATTGCGTACCCAACTCTCAAAATAAAAAGACTTGTTCTTATATAAAATATCTCTGTTATTCCAAATTAGATACCTGTGAGGTGAGAAATTATGCTTGTAAATAAGAGACCAAGCTAAAAGGACCTGCTTGTGAAAAGTGGACAGTTTTACAGGGAGTTTGTCTACATTGTAGTTACAATTCAAAATAAAGTCCAGACCACCAAAACGAGAGAATATATAATGGGGAATAAAATTCCAAATGGAGACGGGGTTTTTAAGAAAATGCTTAGCCCAATTAATCTTAAAGGTATTATTTAGAGTATTGAAGTCCAAAAAATTTAGCCCACCAGATTCATATTTATTCATAACAACACTTTTTTATATATATAGTGTATACGATTTTTCCAGATGAAGTCAAAAAGCATTGTATCAATGTCTTTACAGATTTTACTGTCCAAATGTAAAGAGAGAGCTGCGTGTGTAAGCCGGGATATCCCTTCAGCCTTGGTAAGCAACACTCTGCCTTTTAGAGATAAGTCCCTTTGCAACCACTGGTTCAGTTTGTTCTAGTTTTTTTAATGATTGGAGAAAAATTTAACGGACATCTAATTTTCTGATCTTTAGAGATAATAATATCCAAGTACGTTACTTCTTTCTTGATCGGAATGTTGCAAATAGTTTGTATATCACAGTCTTTTAAAGGCAGCAGCTCACATTTATTAATATTTAGGCATGAACCAGAGGACTCTGATAAACTGGTTAATTACTCAAATGGTGACAGGTATCTGGCTTGCATTTTTTAAAAAGATTGTGGCATTGTCAGTAAGCTGACTGATGAAGATATCCCTACTCGCAATAGAGATTCCTTGTAAAGCACTATTACATACATAAGTTGTGAGAATTTGTGTACAAAGTAGAAACAAATAAGGGGAAATCGGGCATCCCTGACGAATGCCCCGTTCCAGATTAAATCCAGGGGAAGTTCCATTTTTCAGTTTTATAGAGCTATTGCCATTAGCATATATGGTTTTAATTGCTTTGCTGAAAAAGTCCCCAAAACCAAATTTCTCTAAAGATAGAAAAATAAATTGGTGTTCTATTGTATCAAAGGCCTTATAGAAGTCTAAGAGGAGGATGAAGCTATCTTCAGATATTAAGTCAGACCAGATCAATTTGTTGCTGAAAGTTGCTAACTGACGTTGTGATGTCATTGCATAACCATGACACAAAAACGCATGCCACGTTTTTACATAGAACACACGAGATCACTCAAATCTCAGCAAAAAAAGATTTTTTTTAAATGTTATTTGTTCATACAAATATTATACACATAAAATATTTTAATTTGTAAATGTAACATAAGTAACATCTTTATGATCGGATTTGTACAACATTGAATTATTGAACAGTTACACATGTATTTTCTTATTAACTAGTAAAACTGAACAATTTTTCTTACAGTGTACATAACTGAACAACAGTTATATATACCCAAGCTAATGACAAGCTGTATCATAAATGTGCATTTATTATTGACCAGTTGGAAGTAGCAACTTAATGCTTAATTTGATGTTTGTACTGTTAGGCATCTTTCTCCAGCTCTCTCCAGGTTGATGTGCTGCTTGGCTGGCTAGCTGTTCAATGGTTTCCTCTTTTTGTGTAATTTAGATGAAAATATGTGTCTTTATTTATCATTTGAGTCACTTTAAAAAAGTTTCTAAAGTTGCCAAAAACTTTTTAAAAATAACTTGTTGCTTATTGAAAAGAAAGTTGCTAGGGTAGTCTGAAAAGTTGCTGAATCTAGCAACAAATTTGCTAAATTGGCAACACTGATTGAGGAAGCAGCAGCATGGAAGTCAAGGATGCAGCTAAAATGCGGAATAGAGTTTAATTTATTAGGGCATGGATTTGGCTGACAGCTCTGGAAAGTAAACAGACTTATATGCTGAATTAACCATTGTACTCTGTTTGGGGTCTTTTTGACCCCAAATGACATTTGCTGAAATAATAATAATAAAAAGTTCCCTTTATCTACATGGCATGAGACTTTGTATGGTTGTCAACACTTGGTAGCTCTACAGATAAAAAAATTAAACTGGATTGATATCTGGTTGTATGTTTGCGTGAAAAAAGTCAATCTTTGGGGTCTGTGGAGACCCCACATTGAAATGAATGGGAAAAGATAAAATCAATACCTTTACTTTTTAATTAAAAATTAAAAAAAAAAAAAAAACAAAAAAAAAAAAAACAATATATCCACCACAATGCAGACCACAAAGTACACGAAAATGAAGTGACAACCCTTCCACACATTCACAATGCAGAACAATTACTCTCGTGCACACACCCTCCCCGACCCCCCAAAAATCACCCATAGACATCAATTGAAGACTGTTACTATAACTATATTTGTTACATAATTTGTCAAAAATGTCAGTTACAATGCAGACAACACACAAAATCTGACACCACAGCACATCCACGATGGAGTTAAAACACACAGGAAGTAGATGTGATTGTTCCTGTCATAACTGCAAAAAATGCTATTTCAGTACAAAAAATGCTAAACTTTGACAGAGTCGTTTTATATTATTACAATAATGGTTTTATAATCTCTTAACAGAAAATATAAATAAAAAACTTGTGAAAAGATCTATACCTATGTGGAAATGCAAATGAGCCATTGAGTAATGCTCTAGAGCAGGGATTCTCAAATCTGGATCTCAAGATCCACTTTCCTGCAGAGTTTAGCTCTAACCCTAATCAAACACACCTGAGCATGCTAATCAATGTCTTTGGGATCTTTAGAAAATCACTGGCACGTGACTTTGATCGGGGTTGGAGATAAACTCTGCAGCATTGGACCTCCAGGGCAAGATTTGAGGAAGGGGGCTCTAGAGCCATCTGGTGGCTGTAGTTAAAATGTAAGTTTTTTTTTTTTTTTTTTTCATTTCAAAGGGGTCAAAAACATGTTTACAGCCTGGTTCAGAAAAATGATTTTTGTCTATATAGCTAATTTTGTTCTTCATGACAACTGTGAGGGGGGGTGAATTTTTTTTTATAACTCATCCGTTTAAATTATATTAAGCCTTAAAGTTCTGCATAATTAAGGGCGTGGCCACTTGAGTGACAGGTGGATTGCCGCTGCTGACACTGCCGTCGAGCTAGGTGGGCGTGGCTTCAGCAACCATCTCCTGCCTTTTTGCCCATTTTCGATTATCCGGGAGAGTCATGTGGAGACGCGCTGCCAAGATGGCGATGGCCCGCTCTGCACACTTTGAGCTTCAAAAACACTCTTCAGGAGTCTATGGGTGACATCACGGACACTACATACATGTTTTTATACAGTCTATGGCTTAAACACGCCCCCACATCTCTACGTCACGATGTGGAAATATTTGCATAATGCCGCCCAAATGTTCACACAAAGAAAGAAGGCGTGGTTTCAGTAACTGCAGTTAGTGTTGAAGCACTCATGTCAGGGAGATGCTGTGTGTTTCTAGGCGAAAGCAAAAGCACTTTATTGGCCTTCCGAAAGTAGATGCATTTAGGAAGCTCTAAGAATACTTACAACAGAACAGCAACGCATTTTATGGATGACCATTTCGTGAACCTAGAAGAGGAGGTCATTCAGACTTTGCTACAACAATCTGGAGCTTCTGAATCAGCAACTTTAAGTACAGTATGTTTTGTTATTAGTTTAAGTATTTGCTGTTGAGTGTTCAAATGCAGAGTTTTGCATGTCGTGTGTGTGTGTGTGTGTGTGTGTGTGTGTGTGTGTGTGTGTGTGTGTGTGTGTGTGTGTGTGTGAGAGAGAGAGAGAGAGAGAGAGAGCGAGAGAGAGAGGGTCACACAGAGTCAGCTGTCTTTACCGTCCGTGGCTTGTGTACTGCAAACACATACGTGCTTCATCACTGTGTCTGTCACGCGACTCTGTTCCTCTTGAGGGCTTGAACTGATGGTGAAACTAAGGACTTTATTAACTGTCTTTACATTTATTTTGAAAGATGAAACTCGCGATTAGGGAAAGGGGTGTTACATTTCTGATGAGTGTTTGCGGTGTTCAGCCAATCACACTGCAGTGGGTCAGTTGGCCAATCAGAGCAGACTGCGCTTGTTAGAAGGAGGGACTTCTGAAACGATGCGCTTGAGAAAGGCGGGGCATAGAGGACCTACAATAATGTACAGTAGGCCTATTTGAAAAATGTTTTTTGAACATTAAAGCATGTCAACATATTCTGTTACTCAAAATACACAAAATAATGATCTTTAATAAAGCATCATATGACCCCTTTAAAAGTGTTTGTTGTCAAGTAGAATGTGGGTCTCTTACAACGCGAATTTTACATAAAACTGTTTTTGTATAAAAACCTATTTAATTTTTTTATTTATTTGTATAAATCTAAAAAAACATATATCATAAATCCTCGAAAACTGCACAAATGTGGAGTATTAATAAACTGAGTAAAATTACATTTTTTAAAAACTATTATTTTGTTACAAAATTACATTTTGTTAATAAACATTAATAAACAGAGTAAAATTACATTTGTTTTGAAAAGTGTACAAGGGTTAAAGACGGTAAAAGTGAGTGGGTCCAGTATCATCGGAATTAAAATGTGGGTGAGTCTTGTCTCATAGTGGTTCCGACGTCCATGCTTTCAATCCAAAATAAAAAACAAATGTATTTTACTTAAATAAATGCAGCTTTGTGTGTCAGTTTAAGTGTGCCTCAATGCAAATAAACCTTACTACTGTAAATGGAAATGTATTTATTATTTGAACTGCGCAGTATGTTAGTACTTCCTGTATTTATCTTTAATCTGTCTTTAATGGCAGTAAACAATTCCAAACATCTTAATAGTCCGAAATGGTGCTAAATTAGATGTCGACAGCAGAAATTACAGAAACTTTACAGACAATCGAAATGCGTAAAAAAAAGTAATATAAGCTACCAACGGTAATGTGTCAGTTCCTTATACCTTTTCCATTTCTTTGGCAGTGTCTCCTCGGGCTCCCAAGTAGACCATGCTGAGCGCAGCGCTGATGCTCAGTGGAGAAAAGAACATGTTTCCCTCTGCGTTGCTCTCGCTCAGAGTCCGATAGAGATCCAGAGCGAATAGACTGTTAGCACGAGAGAGACCCTCCATGATGATGACAACTCGCTCGACAGTGCGCAAAAACAAATGTGGCAACTGAGGTTGTTTGATTCCACTTCACCGCTAGTTAATAGGAAAAGCTGCTTGTTAACAGAAACTATATAGAGCAGCTTAACTGTCAATCTGCTTCTCTGTGTGATCGGAGTGGTTGTGTTTTGGAATAAAAAGCACCACACCCACTGGCGAGGTTTCACTTCCTTAATTTTCTATAACTGTTTTATGAATTATATTCTATAGAGGGCACCAAATCCTATACAGTTGCTTCAAATTATAGGCTATACTTTTGATTTCACATTCGGAGCTTACAAATAAAGAGCCAAAGTTACTAATAACATTTACATTTTTGCCATTGATTATACGGGAATCTGCCATTCAGATATCAACTATTCAGTTCTGACTATTATGTAAACTACAGTATTCCAATTGTGACTACTAATACTCAATTTTGGTAACAATTTAGATCAGGGAACACAGGCTATTCACTATTAATTGATTTTATGTTATGTTAAGGGATCTAGAATATGGTAATGCAGAATCAGGCTTTAATGTGCTTCATAAGTTCTAAGAAGCAGCCAATATACTAGTAATATGCATGATAATAAAGAACTAGTTAATAGTGAATTGTGTTCCATAATCTTAAGTGTTAGCATATATTTGATATACTAGTAGCTATTCATTGAGTACTTATTTTTTTAGATACTAGTATAATACTAGAGGGGTCCCAACTCTGGCCCTCAAGGTCCACTTTCCTGCAGAGTTCAGCTAAGGTCTTCAGAATCACTAGAAACTTCTCAGCAGGTGTGATTTGGAGCTGGTTGGAGTTCAACTCTGCAGAGCTGTGGCCCTCCAGGAATTGACTTTGAGACCACTGACCTCAGGTCTTGCAATCTCTAATAATGAGCTGATTAGATGAATCAGGTGTGTTAGATGAGAGAGACATACAAAATGTGCAGTGCTGGGGGTGTTCCAGGACAGGTTTGAAAACCTATTAAAAACAGTATTTATTAATTACATAGTATGTATTACATACTAGTATTTATTTATTATTTAATCATACCTGTTAAACAGATACTAGTACTTATTAATAAGGTAATAGTAATTATTAAATAGACACAAGTACACATTTATTTATTTATTTTTATTAGTGAGATTTTTAATTTAACTTTGTGGGTTTGAGTCTTGGGCCGGTAATACCATGATTGAGGTGCCCTTGAGCAAGGCACCGAACCCCCAACTGCTCCCCGGGCGCCGCAGCATAAATTGCTGCGCACTGCTCCGGGTGTGTTCACTGCTGTGTGTGTTTTCACTGCTGTGTGTGTGCACTTTGGATGGGTTAAATGCAGAGCAAGAATTCTGAGTATGGGTAACCATACTTGGCTGTATGTCACTACACTTTTTTTCACTTTACAGTGGATACTGATAGTAGCTAATACTAGTAGCTATAAAATAAGTCCTAGTAGCATGAAAATAGATGCTAGTATATTTTAAGTATTAAAAGTTAAATAAGGCTTGCCTTATGCTGTATGTTGTTGAGGAGGCCCTGCATGTGTATCTTCTGTTTCAAGTAAAGTTCGCTGGTGCGAGCTGGGCAATGTATGGTGTGACTATGGGCACATTACAACCCATCTCGTCACTGACTCAGGATGTTACAGTAGGCTAAAAGCAGATTCCTTGACATTCAAAATGTAAATTTCTATAAGTGATCTGGAATAATGTAATTTTATAAAGACATGCATGTATATGGTGTGATATATTTATTTAATAAACATTCAAAGAATCACTATTTTCTTCATTTGTAACAGAAAAAAATGCATTTCTAGGATGGACCTCTGAATCGGCCAAGGAAGAGGATGCTGTTAGTGGGGTTGTGCCTGATGAAGAACAGGAAGGGGTGATCTGCTGTGAAACGTTGAAACGGGACATAACAGTCACAACACTCTACAATGACTGCAGTGGCTGCTGCCGCCTCTGTGCCTTCCTCATTCACCTCAATAAAAGCTTTGTGGATCACTGCTGAAATGAAGAGCCCACTCTGACTGCTCATGCCTGTCAGATCAGCCTTTGTTTCCTGGAACACAGAGCTCATACCCATCTTTTGCAGTATTTCTGATAGGGAGCTCCCAACTTCCAACTTGAACTTTGGCAAATGGACTTCAATATCCATCTGCATGGCCATTTTGTCTTTTTCGGTCCAGTCAAGCAGCTTGTCAAGGGTCAACTTGCTCTCCAGCTGTTAAACACACAGACATACACACGCTGAAAAATAACATAAACATCACCAAAATAGTCAAGAGCATCATCAAAACTATCCATCAGCACTTATGCTGACCTTCAGAAGAGGGTCAGAGCCATCCTGAGTTTCGTTTGGAAGAAGGATCAACATGCTGAGCTCCTCCTGTTCATATGGTAACTCCAGCACCTGCAGTTCATACTCTGGGATGTATCTGAAGGGAAATATTTCTTTCTGGTACATCATTTGCACAGGCCGGCTCTCATTCTGATGGAAGACAATTGCCATTAAATGTAGAAATGCATAGTACATACAAAATGACTTCTAAAATTCAACACATGGACTATTCATTTTCCACATGCTGTTGCACCCTTGAATCAAACCTGGTTTATTTTAAATGGCATTTCTCTAGTGTTTAATGCTTCAAATGTGTGCATCCAGGTCCCTTTGAAGTAGATGGCATTAACCAGAACTAGTCGGGTCAGCCCATTTATCACACCCGGCTGAAGAAGATCTTTAATTTTATCTGAAACAAAAACAAACAAAAATCAGTATTTGACTAATTTACAGTATTCTGATCATGGGAATTAAATTATACAAATTGTACTTCAAGTTTGTGTCTTTTTCGCAGATTACAAATAGCCTAGCACACATACAAAGTTATAATAATATATAATATATTTGCAAACAAAATTATTAAACGCCCAGATTCTGAAAACAGATGAAAAATGAAAAAAAAAAAAACATACACAAACAAAAATATTCAAGTTTTGTGTAGAATCTTTTATTCTTTAAAACCTCTAATAAACGCTGTCTGTAAGTCCTTAGAAGGTTCTGTCACCTCTCTACAATCTTGACTCATTCCTTACTTGAAAAAAGCTTCCGAATCACTGATAATCTTTGGTTTTCACACTTCCACTGTTTTCTTCAATTTACTTTCACTAATTAAATCTGAAGACTGATAAGGACACTCAAATCCATTCTATGACTGACCCCCGAACTAAGCTTTTACCAGATTCAGATGTATACTTTGGATTGGCTGTCCTGCAGAAAAGTCCACTGATCATCAAACTTCAGTCTCTGTATCGAAGGTAGCACAATCTTTGCCAAAATGTCCTGATACCTCAAATAAATCATGATATCCTACATATAGCAAGATTTCCTTTTTCACAGTTGCTCTGATCAAACAGCAGTGTTGAATAGGTGTTAATTATTACAAAATAATCCCATTACTCTAAAATACTACATTATCATTATTGCTTTTAATTTGCCACTGAACTGTTAAAAAAATCTCTGAATATTTAGGAAAGCTTACATTTGTAAATTATTACAGTGGCCAGGGGGTTGAATAGTTTTGATTGAAAAACCCAATACACCTGCCTGTTATTTTCAAGTAATTCTTTAAACTTTTATTAGATTGTTCAGATGTGTTTGACTAGGGTTAGAACTACAATGTGTGGGACAGTGGCCCTCCAGGAGCAGATACCCATCCCTGTTTCTAAACCATTTATCCACAAAGCTTCACCTTCACGTTCTCAAATAATAACTTCTCACTCTCTGTCTGCTCTTCCACCCATTTGTTAATGAGCTGGCGTGACTCGTCAGATGCTCCAATGAAGTCCACAGCCTGAAGGTCAGCGTGGTACAGCTTCAGAGTGGAGTCCAAATACTCCTGCAGGACAAAACAGAGGCAGTGTCTCATACGAAAAAATAAATAAATACATAAATAGATTTAAGATACATTCAGGGCATTTCACAAGAATACATGTTCTTCTCACAGATAAGGAAGCAAAGCATGGATTTAGCGAAGCTCATGATGAGCATCAAAAAGTCTCATTTTTAAAGGCTAATTTTTAATGGACTCACAGGTAAGAAGTTGAAGGTTTTCTCTCCGTAGAGGCGGTTGGCCAGTTTGAGGATGTAGGAGGCCGATGGTCTGTTGATAGTTGAGATGAGGGTCTCAAAATGAGAGTGAACATCAGAGACAGAACTGAAGGACAAAACCTACAAAGAGAAAGACAGATGGGTAGATCTCACATATCTGATTACATTTTTAGTTCGTTAATTAATGTACTAAAAACTGAAACTAGACTAAAATGAATAGCGCCAATGGTAACATATTTATTCCTCATACCTTTTCCATTTCTTTGGCAGTGTCTCCTCGGGCTCCCAAGTAGACCATGCTGAGCGCGGCGCTGATGCTCAGTGGAGAAAAGAACATGTTTCCCTCAGCGTTGCTCTCGCTCAGAGTCCGATAGAGATCCAGAGCGAAGAGACTGTTAGCACGAGAGAGACCCTCCATGATGATGACACCGCTAGAAACACCAAAACAACAATTGTGAGTATCATAGCCTACTTTATGCAACCTTCTTTCAAGTCACTAAGTAACGTTATATATGTATTATTTTACTTTTATTAATGATGTTCTTTCGCCGTAATTCAGTTGTCCTCTTCGTTTGTTCGAAGCTTCCACTGTATTCGTTTGTAGGCAGCGCGTTCAAAATATTCACTTGATGTTCTAAAAGATCTAATAATTGTCTTGAAAATGTTCCATAAGAATGTGTTTAATAATGCGGTGCATTGAATTGGTGTTGTTGCTGCATGTCGGGTGGAGTCAGGGTTGCCAGGTTTTCATAAGAAAACCCGCCCAATCACTACCTAGCCCAAAACCAGCCCAGTCGCATTTCGAGGGGGTCCCCAGTTAAAAAATGTTCTGGGGGTAAATTATAGTTTGTTTGTTTTTTGCCGGGGTTCCCCCCGCTAAAATTCGCGTTCAATTGGATAAATATAATGTTATTGGAGTTGCTTCAACCCCCAGTCATGAACAACAACCAGCGCCAACATTGTTAAAGTCCGCATTATTTACTAGCGCACATTGCTAGTCTTGAATTTATCTGTAAAAGTTAATCCGCTGGAAAAAAAAATTGTCTTTGTAATCTTTAATCAAAATCTGAACATTTACTTCCGCTTTTGAATGGCTTTCCTTTTCTGATGATGTCAGTTTGAAGGCTTTGACAAAATATCCTGAAACACACCCCTCCAACCATTAGATTGCTATGAGTGAGAGACAGAGAGGAGGAGCGCAAACATAAAACCATGCCCTCTATTCAATATTAGGTATCAGATGAAAATTCGTCACTACACTGAAATAAAGTCAGCAGCAACTTCCGGTTCATGCGGACTTTAAAGTATCCCAATTCCGCGGGAAAACCGCGGACTTGGCAACACTGGGTGGAGTGGAGTGTTGTCTGGAGAGGGCTCAGGATGTTTGCAGAACGAAAAGGGCGTTTCAAACAGTAGGCGTTTTTCAACCGATTTAGGCCTACATGAGTTGCTACAATCGTGTCCGTACACCTCTAAAATAATATGAAATGATTTTTGTGTCTTTATTATTCAATCAAACATTCTGTGTTTGAAAGTAAAATTAATTATTTTGTAATAAAAAAAAAAAGTTTGCAAAAAAAGTCGGCTCAAAAAAAAAAAGATAAAATTATTTGCAGTGCATATAAATCTTTGAGAATCTTTATTTTTCTTCGTGCACTTTAATACTTTTTATTGCGAAACCATAAATGTATCTGTCTTTTCTGCCGTCATTTTTTGCGGGTCTAAAACTTTTTTTGCGAGTTGAAAAGTTTCGCTTGCGAGTTAAGCTGTCTCTCAGTGGGCGGTCTCTACCCACCAGGATGAAAGGGCTTTTCCTATTGGTCACTCTCGATTGAAGTCACAGGTAGACCACGCCCACTCAGTTTCCCCGGAATCTGCTGCACTGGGTGCCGCAGTCTGACAGAGAGCGAGCGAGATTGTCGTGACGAGCAACAGGTCGTGTACTGGGTAAGATAGATAACTAACTTAACATCTTAAAATCAGTGACAAGTCAATTTAATTATTATCTCCTCTCATGCTCTCCCATCTAAATACGCAACGTTAGCTAAGCCCGTTGTAGATTTGATTAGCCAACAGTATAGCTAGCTGCCAGAGCCCCCAAAAGTAAAGCGGCAGGCCAATATTTCAGAGATTATAGATTATTATAGTTCCAGTGAAGTAAGGTGAGTAACGCACATCAAATAATTAGCTCACTTGGCGAGTTATGATTCATAAATTATGACCGTATGCACCAGGGATGGAAATTAACTTTTTTGTCCACCGGCCACTTTCTTGTTTTTAACCGACAATCTGTAACTGCATGTGAAAATTAATAAAATCTACAATACTTAAGCAGTTTATTTAATCTCAAATCTCAATGAAATACTGACATTTTCTCTCAGTGATGCTCAAAACTAGGTTTTGAAACAGCCGACTCTTGCTGAAGTAGCTCATTCTCTCAACTTCGGAGCCCAACCGGATGATACACTGCACTCAACTTTTTTTAATGCACAGAAACATTTTTGCGATATTCTAAACCGTTTTCGTACGCATTAATAATGTTGTATTTAATTCCAAAGGAAATGATTCACCAGTATAAGTGTTTTTTTTATTTTTTTTTTATTTTTTTTTTGTGGTTGAGGGAACACGTGGGAAAAAGTCCCCTGTTCAACACTGTATCACTGAAAGAAATCTCGGCTCGCAAACTTTTACGCCGTCGACGAACGAACGCACGGCGTTTTTAATACATCGTTTTTACGCGTCTCGTCACGCCAGAGCTGTCAAACATGTGTAGCGATACAATGTTGTTTCTACAGACAAAAATGAACGGCGTAACAACGTACTAGCCACAGAGCTAACTTCTGAAAAAGTACTTGAAGACTGGAAATAAAATGCATCCCCCGGACAGCAGTTATTAGACACCGATAATACTGTTTGTTAGTTTGCTTATTATGCCGTTAAAACAATATGATAAACACAAACTGTCCATATAATCTAAAATGTTGCAGAATGCTGGAGGAGAATGAATTTACCGGGGTTTGACAGAGACGTGATAGTATGCGGAAATTTGGGCGCGATAACAAATTCAACTCTTCACGCGATCTTGTATATCATGAGCGCGTGCTATAAAACGTACTGTAAATAACCAACAAATATATCACTCCGCCAGCGGCACTAACTTCAGCTGCAAACACTGTACTGGGAACAACGCCGCCGTTTCGAGCCCGGTTTACACCGCCTTTCTCCACGGAGCTGCTTCGGATGATATTACACTTTAATTGCGTGTTGTACACTATGCACACTCAAGTCTATTCGCGGCACCCCACAGCTGTAGTCTGCCATTCAGTTTTCTAAAATACAACGATTTGGGACCGATGTCTGTACATTCTGACTTCACCCTAGTCTACAGAACTGTGTACTGTGCATTTTAATAACAGGTTTGTTTTGTAATATCTTTAAGACCTGTGCATTGACACTTGCCAAACTTATTACTTCAATAGTAAGGATTCATATTCAGGACTTGTCAGCCAGTACCACTGTAGCCTTGCAAAGAATTTGCTTTGAAGACCTTTTAATGAACTAACTTCCACATTTCAATTTGCCCCTGACTTCTAAGGGGTGTTTTTATTTGTGACTACTCCAAACAGCCTAGAATTCTATCAGTAGAACATCACAATTTTCTTTTCTGTTTGCAGGAAGAAGATTTGGTGTTGATGGAGGAGGCAGCATCTTCAAGACAAAACCTTAGACCTGATGCAACATCATCCAATGTCAAAATAACCCTTTAGGAGATACACAAGCAAAAGCTAAATTGAACATTGTCAATGATCAATTCCTATTTTACAAATTTTTTCCTGCATATATTTTTATCTTTAATGTGTGGGCACTTGAAGACCAGTGCCCAATATGCACAGGAACATTTCTAGCTTGTGAAACATTTCTATTTCATTGCTTGTGTACCTCCTAAAGGGTGATTTTGACATTTTTGTTATTTTTGAGCCTTAAGAAGACTTTTTTTTTTGCAATCTTTTATTTTTTAATGACAAAATAATTAATTTTACTTTCAAACACAGAATGTTTGATTGAATAATAAAGACACAAAAATTATTCCATAAAATTAACCCACAGTGGGTTAGAGCAAATCGGATAAATTAGTTGAAAAACGCCCCTAGTGGTTCGAAATCGACTATGATTAGTATTCTACAGCCTGCCCTAAAACTTGCGACCTTTGCGTTTGACCCGCTCACAATACACTGACGTATTTTCGGTGTTTGGCCCAAATGTTCAAGTAGGCGTCAAAACGATAAGGGACAAGGTTTTAACATTTTTTTTAATCATTTTTTATTTTTATTTTAATTTTTACACACTTTTATTTTTAAAACATTGCACTTTACAATACACTTATAAAAATGTGTTCAGTGGACCCTATCTAACCGTTGATATAATTTAGTAATTGTAGTGCTTATAATTGGTGATAAAAAGCGGTCGCAAATATTTCTATGAAAAACACATATTCATCTCTGTAACAATATGTAACACTTTCATTTTACTACCAAATTAGGCATGTAATACATGCAATATCTAATTAATTGAACTCAACTACACATTCCTTGGCATCACACCATTTTTGGGCATATGAGTTCCTGAACATGATGAATTATGGGATACGCTGTGGATTGGTGTGTTAACAGATGTGTTATGTTATTCTTTAGCAAACAAATATATCAGCCTGCCTAATGACTACTGAATCCTGATTTACTTTTTTGTCCTAGCTAGCAAATTTGCTAAATAATACTTGTGATAGTCAATAAAAGCATTATCAAAAATGTGTTGAAAATTTGAACTCTAAATTAGTGTTTTCATCTCAGTCCAAATGCAAGACATTATTTTTGTGTTGCAGTGCTCTTAAAAATAAACAAACAAACAAACAAACAGAAAAAAATAATACAAAATGTGAATTATTGACATCTAAATACTAGTATTTATTGTTTATTTTGGTGCTAGACAGACACACATCACATATTTAAGATGGGCCTCTGAATCTGCCGAAGAAGAGGATGCTGTTGGTGGGATTGTGCCTGATGAAGAACAAGAAGGGGTGATCTGCCTTGAAGTGCTCCTCTCGTAACATGCAGAATGCCACAATGGCTGCCGTAGCGGCTGCTGCCTCTGTGCCTTCTTCATTTACATCCACAAAGGCCTTGTGGGCCACTGCCGAGAGGAAGAGGCCACCCTGACTGCTCATGCCTGTCAGATCAGCCATTGGACCCTGAAACACAGAGGTCATCCCCATCCCCATCAATATTTCTGCTAAGGAGCTCTCAACCTCCAGCTTGAACTTTGGCAAGTGGACTATGATCTCTGTGTGGGTGTCCATATTGTTTCTGTTGGTCCATTCATGCAGCTTATCAAGGGTCAGCTCTCTCTCCAGCTGTCAAACACACATGTACATGAGTCTCTGAATATAAACAAGATTACAATATTTTCAAGTCAAGCAGATCAGTGCGAAAACTTTTTGCTGACCTTATGAAGAGGGTCAGAGCCATCCTGACTTTCCTCAGGAAGAAGGATCAACATGCTGAGCTCCTCCTTTACGTATGGCAACTCCAGCACTTGCAAGCGGTGGTCACAGACATAGTTGAAGGGGAACTTTTTCTTCTGGTACATCATTTGCACTGGCCGGCGCTCATTCTGATGGAACACAAAAACACATACCAATGAGAAAGTGAACATGACAAAGAGTATGACCCTCTATCAAGTAGATATGATTTAGTATGCATAGCGTAAGGACACTGCATTTGTACAATATTTTGCAAACAGACCTGGTTGATTTTAAATGGCATTTCTTTAGTGTCTTGAGCATTGAATTTCTGTAGCCAGTTCCCTTTGAAATAGATGGCGTTAACCAGAGCTAGTCGGGTCATTCCGGTCACCATTCCTGGCTTGATAAGGTCTTTGATTTTATCTGAAAAACACAAGTTTGTGTTTCTGACTTCACATCTTTACTTTTAAAAAAAAAGATATTCTATCAACAGGTCCAAATTGATTCTTTAATCTGAAATAGAACTGTTTATGAACTGATCTTCTCACTCTCTGTCTGCTCTTCCACCCATTTGTTAATGAGCTGTCGTGACTCGTCAGATGCTCCAATGAAGTCCACAGCTTGAAGGTCAGCGTGGTACAGCTTCAGAGTGGATTCCAAATACTCCTGCAGGACACATGACAAAAATCATCAAGAAAGACCTCTAAATTGTGTAGTTAAACAATAATGGATGGAAAAGAATATATGTCTAAGGTTTAGCTTCCAAATGTTTTTGTGTTAAAGGCAGAATAAACTGACAGGTAAGAAGCTGAAGGTTTTCTCTCCGTAGAGACGGTTGGCCAGTCTGAGGATATAGGAAGCTGATGGACTGTTGATTGCTGAGGTGAGGCTCTCAAAATGAGAGTGAACATCAGAGACAGAACTGAAGGACAAAACCTACAAAGAGAAAGAGAAGTTCACATATTAACTTGTTTACACAGGAGAGACTTTACTAATAGTTTTACAAAATTTGTCATATTTTTATTGTATATTTCTCTTTTATTCAAAAGTTAAAAAATGCCCATGGTATGTTACAGAATAAGCTAAGGGTGTGCACTGAAGAGCCTGTTCTGAGCACATTTATTACAAGGAGTAAACTAAATGTCATCAGAGTCTGAAGTCCGTTGTCAAAACAAGCATTTACATACATTATCTAGATGAGTCTGAAAATAAAGCAAATCATGGCAGTAAGCTCAGGGCACACACAAGTAGGCTTTTGTTTTTTCTTTCAGATCTGGATGCATTTTTCTGTTTTTAAAGCTCCGTCTAATAGAGCAGCTTGAAAGAGTGGGAGAGAGAGGTATGCGCAGCTGTAATCATTTGTTTATATTTGTTTACACTACTCCAGCTCTCCCTCTGTCTGTTGAGTACCACAGTCTGCATGTGCTCTTTGGCTAATCAAATGTCCTGCTATGTCTAGGTCATCAATAAACGTCAAATGCTTTGCATATGATTTCAGTCTAAGCATGCAAATATACTTTCTAATAGATTGATGATGTATGGTTGAAGTCAGCATACAGCACTGCAGTGTTTAAGCAACTTGGAACCTTTTCATTACTTCTAAAGGTTAGTTAATATGTAACCGCTGTGGCTATACCTACCCAATAAACTATAGATTTGCTATGGTATTCACCACCATGAACAGTAGAGTAGGTACTAAATGAATTCACTTAATCTGAATGACAATATTATTCTGAATGAGGCACATTTTCTGCAGTAAAAAATGCTTTGGAAATTTTCTTGAATTGGCCACATCCATGGATAATTAACTGAAATGACAGAAAGAATTCACTGAATGATAATGTCAAGTCAAACATTTACCCAAAAGAAAAGAGTCATAATTTCAAGACAATCTATACATCTATATTCTCTCAGCCCTAAAATGTATTAGGCCTAATTTATTAACACAAGCATTTCACCTAAACTCTCAAAGAATTCTAAGACATTGAGAATGAAAGGTATTTTTTCACTAAATCTTGCTTAAACAAACTTGCCAGGTAAAAACTCATAACTGTGTGCTATTCTTTGGCTGTGATAAATGCAACTCTGTGTTAAGCTCTATGAGCAAATATTTACCCTTTTGCTATCTGGGCCTCACCCCATTTTTTTTTCTGTCAAACAGGGTTGTTTTCTCTTCCTTGTTTTTGTTTATGGTTTTGTTTTCTAGATGGATTTCCCAATCACGGATTACTGTGAGTGTGCAGAATGTAAACTATTTGTAACTGGAAGAAGAAGAAAAAAACCTCCCACGCAGAGCCTTGCTTGTTGTCCAGATGTTTATATCTAATACCTTTTCCATTTCTTTGGCAGTGTCTCCTCGGGCTCCCAAGTAGACCATGCTGAGCGCAGCGCTGATGCTCAGTGGAGAAAAGAACGTGTTTCCCTCAGCGTTGCTCGCGCTCAGAGTCCGATAGAGATCCAGAGCGAAGGCACTGTTAGCACGAGAGAGACCCTCCATGATGATGACACTACGAAAAAAAAAACCATCGTTAAAATCCATATAAGCTATAGCGCAATTTTTCCCACAAAGAGCAGCATCGAGCAGATCTATAAACAATATGGTTTATGAATGTCCTGCGTAAGGCAAGGCAAGTTTATTTATATAGCCTAGCACATTTCGTAAACAATTGTAATTCAAAGTGCTTTACATGAAAGAAAGTAAAATAATCATAAAAAATAATCACAAAAATAAAACAAGGAATTAAAAAACTTTGGAAATGATTTAGAAATTGATTTAAAATGAATTTAAGACAGTTAAAAATAGAAAATGACAATGCAATACATAAAATACAGTGCGATCAGTTCGTTCGTTAGTAATCAAAAATATTTTTAAACTGCTGTCCATTCGGATAATATAATGTTCTTTTGTTTTAACATAGCCTATGTAATAATATGACTGCAGAGGTTTGATTTCACGTCAGAGAACAACTGTAAGAGAAACACGGAAGTTGCACGTAGCCTACATTAGCGTTTATTCCAATGGGAAACGATACTCCAGTTTTGAGCACCTGTTTTTGAGAATTGCATGTGTACAGATGAAGTATTATTACCTACCTTTTATAAAAGATGCTTGTCCCAAAAGAACGTCTGCGTGAAAGAGAAACCTGCCCTAGAGTCATGCGATATAAATGGACCAGCTACGCCCATAAAGCGCAGAACAAGCTAGACAGGTAAACTGGATAAGTTAGATATATCACAGGTGAGTCAGGCTCACAATCCCCCACCCTTTTACTACCTTTTCCCTTATTTTACTGCATAATGTGCAACTTTTTAACCAGCCAAGTTCAAAAGCGAGTAAAACATTTGTTGGAATGTTTGAATGTGCTTTCTATGGAGAGAGAGAGAGGACAATAGGAAATACACTTTGTTTTGTCAGCAACACAAGGCAGATGCATTCAATGAATGTGACAGCTCTGGACTAATCAGTTAGACTTTGTGCATAAAGGGTGAGTCACACTGTTGGATCAGAGGCTCTGCGCAATAAAACCTTGTCAATGGCCTTTCACAATAGGGGCTGTGTTAGTGGAGGAAGTGTTTGTCGAAATGCTACTTCACTTCTGTAAAAAAGGGTTCATTTTATCTTGAATGATATCTTAAGCATACAGATCAGGGGTGGAGAACTCCAGTCCTGGAGAGCCGCAGCCCTGCTGAGTTCAGCTCCAAACCTAATAAAAACTCACCTGCCAGTAGCCTCCTAGTAACCCTTCAGACCTTGATTTGCTTGATCCGGTGTGCTTGATTAGGTTTGAAGCCGACTATCGCCACCCCTGATATAGACTATTGATTTCGTCAGGTTACCTGAAGTTGCTACCTTAAGAGATAATGCCAATCAACTGGCATGATAAAGAATTATAAATGAAAAAATCAGCTGCCTCACTATCAATTTCAGTATCATTTAATTGCACATTAAGTACAGACTGAGCAATCAGCTGAAGCTTGGACATTGTTCTGTTTACTTAAAGTTGCTCCTAAACACACACACACCATTTCTTATTATTATTATAAATGTTGAAAACAGTTATGCTACTTAACATTTTGTGTAATATTTTCTCAGGAAACTTTGTTGAATAGAAAGTTTAAAGAACAACATTTTATTTGAAATAGAAATCTCTTGCATTATAAATTACTTTACTGTCACTTTTGACCAATTGAGGTGTCCCTGCTGAATAACATTTTAATCTCCATTAAACATTTTTTTGTAGCAATACATTTCGCAACTGTGGTTTCCTGAAAAATAAATAAATAGATGGGGTTAGTCAAAGCGGAAATGAAACCTCTGTCAGCTCTCAAATTTCACTCTCCATTTCCCTTTTATTTTTACAAGCGAGTCTGTGTTCAGTTACAGCAACAGCATTTGGCATGAACCTGGAGAGGCAGTCAATGCACCATTTTGAGAAATCTGAACATCGACACAACAGGGTTATGCAATAATTACTTTTTTTGAAGCACAGGGGTCAAAATTTAGGAGCAATGGTTAAAGGCCCCTGCACGATGACATTTGTGAGGCACTAGATGGCAAAATTACTCATGATTTGTAGCATGCAGATTTATCTATTGAAAGGCCTTAAAAAATTATGCACAAATTTTTTTTTTTTCTTCAATTTACTGTCATAAGAACTTTTTTTTTTTTAACTAAAGTTTATTGCATAAGCACATATTTAATAATACAATATGTCCATAACATGTGCAATAGCAGTTCTTGGTTCTATATGCAGGATACTGTGTAGATATGTTTTGTACACACAGACAGACAATCACTCACAGACAGACACATTCAAACACATACCATTGCTGCTCTTGAATTACACACAGCAGCACTTACACGTCAGATTGAAGTTTAAATAAAACTCTTCATGTCAGCACCATGGTTTGCTATTTCCACACCTCACATTGCATGCATACTTTCACTAGTGTGTGTGTGTGTGTTTGGTGTTAATTAGCTCTAGTATGTCCCCAGAAGTTAGCTAAATCTGACAACCTCCCTTTGGGGACATATGAGGACATCTGCAATACTGTTTTTGACTAATAATTGCAAAATGCAAATGTTTTCTGTAAGAGTTAGGGTTTGGGAAATGATCAGTGTGTAACAATTAGCGTCATATAAGGCAATGGAAATCTATGGTATGCCCTGATTTAGAAACCTAACCAAATATGTGAGAATGTGTATGTAAGAAGATTAAGAAGGGATTAAAGAGTATAACGTGGCTCCCTGAAAGAAGGGGGGAATGGTTGGCTATGAAAATACTGTGTGTAACATTGCTCTGTAGCTGACAGACAGGCTGGCACACACACACAGCTCCCTAAGTGTACCAAACATCTGCAAATGTACTGAAACACTTACCCCCACCAACACAGTAACACAGAGATACACTAAGACACATGCACTTTCCTTGACCTCATTCCCAGAACAACCAAAGAAGTGATGTTGCAAGCATAAAGAATGTGTAAATAAATATAAAACAACAACAACATTAATAAATTGTTATTAAACCGCAACAATAATCATTGTAATTATAATTTTTTTTAAATTAAACATTTTAAAAGCTGACTTTCTGTTATGTGACCATAAAATGTTAGAACCCTTTTAAATGCATTACATGCTCATGCAAGTTCATGAAAAGACAAGAGCAGCTGCAGTTTGGCTTTGATCCTGCTATTTTCAATGAGAACACAATCCATCATATACAACACAAGTGCCAGCCCATAGCATAGCTAACCTATATTCCAACACAATAAAGGAATCTTTATAGCTTTAACTACAGGGACACAGAGTGAGAAGAGACCATCACCTGTTGAACTGTCACAAATAAGCCAAGGAGAACAGACTCTGACCTGGTTCTTCTGTCTGGTGGTCTGTCCCACTAAATTTGCCATTCTTAAATGCACTAGTAAATCAATTGTTATTTATCTACAGATGTGGATTCGCCATATTGCCTACATTTGACCTCTACCTCGAAGAGGATCATTGAAACAGCACTGTTGCAAAAATAGGGTACATTTAAGTCTTAAAGACTTAGTCCATGAGGTGGTCTCTCACTGATGGTTCAATCACAGCTGAAGGCTATAAATAATATGAGTGACAAGACAAAGGTTTATTAGACTTCAAAAGTCAGGGAACGGGTGCTTCAGACTGAATTATCGGCATTTGTAGGAAAATATTGTTTCCAAACATTTCAATTAATACTTAAAACCACAGTCTTAAAAGCATTTTTAATCTTGAAATTTCAGTTTTAAAAATCATTCTGATGGTACACTGACTTATAATAATGTCTGTTTTGGGAGTGACTTTGGTGAGCAGGTATGAAATTCTGATAAAAGGGCAGATTGCTTTATGGCATTGACACTTGTAAGGCTATTCACTGTAATTACGACAGTGATACATTTACGACAGTAAATTTCACTTAACTGTAGGGAAACTAACAATAAATGTAATTTAATGCCTATTAGATCATGTTTTATTAACGTTTACACCTACCCCAACTCTAAACCTACTCCTTACAATAATGCAACATCAGTAATTATTGCTGTACAGTGTGACAAAATTACTATATTGATTTGTGCATGCCCAGTAGCACAGCTGTATACCTTCTAGCCTTAACCAACTGTAGGGGGCTCCAAAATCTAAAAATAAACAAAACTACATACAGTTGCTTTAAAGATGTGTATTAACTCACCTAAATGGTCAGTAATTCCTTCCCAACCATCCTCATGCTATCTGATTAATCAAAAAAAAAAAAAAGAATAATATTTATGGGATTTCTTTTTAACTGACATGTTTTTAAATCTGTTTTATAGTAAGTAGATAGAGAATTTCTTTGCACTAAGATTTTGTTGGTTTTTACAATCATGAATTCCCCCTTACTCTCCACACAAACACATACATATACACAGGAAAGGGGAACACATGGCACTGAAATTCCACTCCCTCTATAATAACATGTTTAACCCCCCTCCCACTCCATGTGCTTCTCTTATCCCCCCACATCCCTCTACCCCCCCACCACACATTTACACTTGACTCGTCTCTGACTTTGCTGACCCATTCCCCATTCCCACATCCCACAGACTCTCTCTCTCTCTCTCTCTCTCTCTCTCTCCTTGCTTATTTGACCGTGTGCCACTTGTGTATACTATGCACACAAGACACCACGTCTGAGGCTGATCACAGATTTATGGCTGAACATCCTTGATACAGACTGTGTTTTACAGCTAAAGGAAGAGAAAAGGGAAAACCTCAACTGGAGGGACTTGCCGACCCACTTAATTAAATGTAAGTGGAAACCAAATTACATATCACAGTATGATATTATAAATATGCTACAAAACACTATGGTAAGATGCACTGTAATCATATATGCTTTTATTGAACGTAACAGCTGCTATGGTGTTGCATTAAAACTTAAACTCTATCAAGATGTGTGTTGGTAAATGTTTGTGTTGAATCTATTGGTATAAATGAAAAGTACATTAAAGTATGTGTAATTTTACACTGCACTGCCATTACCATTAGGCAGCTGCAAAAGTGATGGTGTTGATATAAGAACAGAGATGAAACGTTCCCTGGTGCGTCTGTGTATGAGAACAAAATAGCTCTGCAAGCTTTAAAAGTCATTGTATTTAATTTCATTTTACAACAGACTAGTCGCCATTCATCAAGACATAAATTTCAAATGATAGATTGGGATTTAAACTACGATTTAAACCTATATGAAATATCCTTTATTTGGGCAGAGCTCTAATGAAATCTTTCCTAGCTTCCAAACTTAAATGTTTCTTCTACCATATGTTAGCAAGTGAAAACTGTCAGTCAAAAATAATTAAGAAGAAGCAATGTCAAAGAAGTGACGTTCAAAGAAACGAGCTGCCAAAATCTTACTGAGTTCTTGGCTAGGGGGTCCAACGTAATGATATATTCTCTTAGGGCCCTATCAAAGGAACATCCTAACCCTAGAATCATATCGAATCTGTTAAGTTACCATGTCCATTTCATTTAGTAGCTACTTTAAGACAAAATCTGTTAATTTCCTGCACAGATGAAAAATTAACTTTATGTCCTGTTAAGCGATGTTAGCCTTTCTAGAAATTTCTGCCAGAAGTTACATGTTGATTTTTTCACATAATGTGAGAAATGCGTTTACCTACAAAACAGACGCAAAGCAATGTTCGCTCTTGCATTCTTTTTGGGTCTTTTTTTCCTCAACATCCTCTTCTTTTTATGTTTATCTGTGAATGCTGTTGTTGACAGTTGATACATTTTGGACATTTCCAAACTCATAAAAAATTATGGAAGTAGGTTACATCTATCATATTTTTTAATGGACTGCCTGCTGAAAAATCACCAAGTTGACTGTAAAGCAGAAAGGCTCACAAAAGCTGAACGAATCTGACTTCAGCCAGCAATTACTTGCTTTTACTGTTTAGGGAGATGGTTACAAAAATTGGCTTGATATATCAGAATAGCTAGTTATTTCAGTGATACCTTTCAGAGAGTAGGATAATTTTTCATTACTATTTCATAAAATAACCTACTGTGTTCTATAAATGGGTAGTTCACCCCCCCCCCCCCCCCCCCAAATAAAATAAAATAAAATAAATAGAAAAATAAAACTCCATCCCTTAGAATTAATCCCTTCATAACCAAATACCAAACTTATATTTACATCTTACTTTTGTGTTTTAAAAACTTGTTGCCTGGAGACAAATATTTATACCTTCTTACCTTCAAACGCTACGGTAAGCTTATAATAACTGTTTATATATTTGGATCTGTCGGGAGGAATTTCGCGAGTAACTGTGTATGTATCTTTCCTCATATTGGTCAACAGTACCTCTCCAGCTACTCTGACATGGCATAAAGTTGAGAAATATTAACCATTTACCATGGAAACAACCAGTAATATAACCAGAATCAACATTGGCTTTTTTAGAGCTGGTGAGAACTTAAAAGATAGGAAAGGATTTAAACCGAATATCTTCTTACAGGTATAAGATATTTTATTTAACCAACAGATAGCCATGTAGCCTATAACAGTAAAGTTCATTACATAGGGTTAGATATGGTAAATGGTAATTTCGTTATAAACTGTGTAAATTGATAAACCTATGGATCAACAATTGTGTATCAGCATCATACTGTTTTTACCATTTCGTTATATGGCACAAATAGTAAGAGTAATATACTAGTATACAGCTCCGAAATCAACAGCAACTGTCTTTATGAGCCATTGAATCATTCACTGAGCTGATTCGTTATGAACTGATTCATTCAAGAATGCGCTACCTTGTGTTGCTCTGTTAAATCATCTGTGTAAATATATTAAACATATTTAAATCATTTAAATTAATGTCTTTAGCTGTAAAAAAACAGTGCACTTTCCACTTAAACTGATTCTCTTAAAGGGGTCATATGATGCGATTTCAAGTTTTCCTTTCTCTTTGGAGTGTTACAAGCTCTCGGTGCATGAAGAAGATCTCCTAAAATGCCTCGTTTAAACACACCCCCACATGTCTACATCACAATGTGGGAAGAGTTGCATAATGCTGCCCAAATGTTCATGCAAAGAAAGAAGGCCTAACCTTTGATTCTCACTGTTGCCACCGGTGCCATGTTGTGGATACACTGTTTCGTTGTGAAAGTGAAAATATTTTGTTTGGCCTTCCAAAAGAGGACACAACTAGAAATCAGTGGCTAAGTTGTATTTATAACACTGTTCCAGAACAGTTCAACCCAAATATTCAGATGTATGCAGCACATTTTATGGAGGACTGTTTCTTGATCCTGGGAGAGAAGACTACAATGCCAGCTGTTCTGACTCACAGTCTATAAGTGTGTTTACATATGTAAAGGATTTACCACTGATGTTTCAAACGCGAGTTTTGAGCAGTGTAGAGTAGTGCTTGTTGTTTGTCATTTCTCTGATCACAAATGCAGACATGGTTTTATGTTTACACGGTGCGCAACGCAATACGTAAAAACACAGTATAGATCATTATAATCTGTAATTATGTCCCCACTGGATGCAACAAATGTCTAATTTTTAATGGGTTTTATTGTTTTTTTCTTGTCGCGCTGGTGTTCTGACTGGAACACGCATCACAGTATGTTGAGGGGCGTAACATTTCCGTTTGAGGGAATAGCTGGCCAATAAGCATACACATCGCTTTTCAGACCGATGAGCTTTGTAAAAAACGATGCGTTTCAGAAGGCGGGGCATAGAGGAGAATCAATAATGTACAGTATGTGGAAAATAATGTGTTTTTTGAACCTTAAACCACATTTCATTACACCAAATACACAAAATAATGTTCTTTTCACCAACATCATATGACCCCTTTAAACCTGTGTTTTGGTTGCATTTTATCCACAGAGGTGCAGAGCTGATAAACTGTAAACTTTTGTAACTTTTGTAACAAGTAAAAAAAACATAAATGTTAACAATTGCTCAAGACTTACCCACTCAGATGATATCTTTGGGTACATCAGTGCTACAAACTACATTCATCTGTGCAGAGCCGAAGCACAATATATAATAAATGCTGGCACTGATAATGCAGGCACAAACATTTTATTTTGTTTGGTAAACTGAGATTGTCTTGGGATGTGCTGATAGAGAAAGTCAAAGAGTTGGCCTTTCATCACTGTAGCATAAGCCATTCAAAGCCCTTTAATTGAGAATCTGTAACACTGCACCAGAGAATATAACAGCAAGGCCAGATCACAGTTCATAGTCACGCACCCATTGCACCATACCGGAAAAAAATGGCAACAACATTGTCTGCTATTAAGATGAATGGAAAAAAAGTTGAAAAATAAAAGATACTAGGTTTTTAGGTTTTTTGCCCTGCAAATCACAAGTTTTTCATAGGATATGTTCAATGCTCTATATCAAAATATTAGTGTCTGGCATTATGGAAAAGACCTAACATGAACCTAAAATACAGTGTGACAAAAGGTCTCCCAAACTAATAGGGAGGAACCCACATTCTTATGTCATTATAGGAAATAATGCTTCACCACAGGTGCCAGAGCTGATTGAGGCTTGTGTCTGGTTTGAAAAATAGAGCGTTGTTCTTGTTGCTGGGGTGTCCCAGCCCCAGGGGAATCAATCCACTCTAGGACCTTCTGTTACCCCAGGGCATGCAGATGGATCAGCACGCTATGCACAGAATGGCATCTCAACTGATCCCATGGAAAGAGAACAACACACACTTAGTTCTTATGAGAGTATGTTGAGGTATAGCTGATGTCTAAATGCAGCCTAGATCATTGGTGACAGATTAGGTGCGTAAAATTTATGTGAAACAACAAGCTTTTTTTGTTACAAGTGACAATTTTTATATATATCATATTACAATCTATATTTTTAGTTCGATCATCTTTTTGAGTCCCAGTATTTTTTTTTTAGCACATTCATGAATCATCCATCTTTCACAGTCACATTGTAGTCGTTGTAATCACACCTTTTTTCCATGTATGGAGAATAGTCTTTCAAATTGAGGGTCACCACCTGGCCTAAGTGTCTAAAGTTAAAAGCACAAAATGAACACCTGACCCCCATAAAGCTGCTTATAGCTGCTAACCTCAACCATTACCCTCCCCAGACGTCAGCATTGACCTGCACCTGCTTACTGAACCAACACATGTAACCATGGCACTCTAAACTCTGAAAAATAAAAATAAATACAGTTTTTTCACATTCAATAAATGATGTCACTGTTTTCTGTAAGTCTGTGTATTAGGGGTTTTCACTGACTCTTTCTGCAGTTACATCGTTACGCCAGTAGGTGAGGGAAAACTGTATTTATGTGTAAGTCATTCACTCATTCAAAGTTCTCATGAAATCAAAATTAAAGTTTAGAATCAATATGTTAGTCTTAAGGTTTTATATAAGGCAGTGTCCTCCAAAACAGTGACAAAATTTGCATTTAGAAGATATAAGCATTCAAAGCTTGCAGTTCGTCACTTCCACCAAAACGGCTCAATGATTTTTTTTTTACGTCACATCATGCTTCATCTTCTCATCAGATCTTCTGACCAATCAAATGCTCTCTAGATGCGAAGCGCTTGTCCCCCTGCACTATATAAATAGACGCTGAAGTGCTGGCTTGTTCACAGTGTAGTATTTCCTGTACAGTGAATGGCCCCTAGTGCACAATGTATGGGCAATAGGGAACGATTCAGACATTGTAAATAAGCTTTCGATTGGGGCAAATGAGATCTGGTTCAGCACACACAGTCTGATCTGGACTTTGGCTCCGGTCCAGAGACGCGATCGCACAGATCGGATCATATGCGTGAGTCGGCATATATTAAAAACTTTTACAACACCACAACCTCAGCATGTTTATGATCGCTATTTTGTTTCTACTAAGAGTTTCATATTGAAACTTGGGGGTAATTATTAGATTGTGGCTGTCAAATGTGGTTTTTACCGAGCTCAACGGCTCTGGCCCGAGCAGATATAGACCTAAACAAAATGCTATTGACTATTTTAAAAGGGGGGCCGGGCTACTAATGCTGATTCATTATGAAACAAATCAAGTGACTTGCTGAATTTTAAAAGCGTGTATCAGCATCCTAATGTTTTTACCATTTCATTATATGGCACAGATAGTAAGGGTAATATGGTAGTATACAGCTCCGAATCCAGTAACTGTTTTATGAGTCATTGAATCATTCACTGGGCTTGTTCTGAACTGATTTATTCAGGAATGCGCTACCTTGTGTTGCTCTGTTAAATAATCTGTGTGGATAGTTTAAATGTTCCATTTTTTTGTTGGCTTAGCAACATAGACAAAGTAACGGCAATATATTGTCTAAAATGTTAGTTATTAACTTGATGTTTTTTGAAGTGTTGTATCCGGTGTCATTAGTGGTACAAAACAGTCTGTTATGGTGCTTGATATTGCAAACTAGTATTTGTTATCATTATTATCATTATAAGTGTTTACTGAACTTTCTTAAACTTCTAGTCATTTAATCTATCCCTACACTATATTAATGAATTGAAAATCTTACACCTTAACAGACAGTTATGCCTTGCAAAATAAGGTGGATAAAAGCAACATCAGTCTAATAAAGCTTGTGTATCAGGATCAGCTGGTTTTAAGGCCCTATTGAGTTTTCCCCATATTGATTGATTGGTTGATTCTTAATCTTTCTCTTTTTTTTCTTTAGCTCAGAAGACAATAACAAAGTTTACTGCAGACAAGAAGAGGGAGTGAGCCACGTCTAGTAAAACAGCTGCTGGCCCATCCATGTCCTGCATTTCATACAACAGAGCCATGGAGGGAGAGGAATCACGGGTCAAGGAGCTTGGCATGGGTCAACTTGCATTTTTTGGCCACCTTGAACGAGTTAGAAAGATTGCGTTGCTACTGGGAGCTCAAACATGTCCAACTAAAGACCCTGGAGCAGGTAACTCTACAAAAGAAAAAAAGTTAGACGCTGACACACTTGTTCATTCAAAAAAAACAAACAAAAAAAAAAAAACCTTCTGGAGGTTAATTTGAATGAACAGATATTTTGGTTAGAAGCCAAGCCTGTGTTGTGCATCATCTCATAGGAATGTGTACACTTCTGTTCAAAAGGTTGGGATCAGAAAGATTTTTTTATTAATATGAAAGAAATACTTTTATTCAGCCAGGCATATTAAATTGATCAAAGTGCTGTTCTTTTGAACTTTTTATTCATCAAAAAATGTTTTAGTGTTTCCACAAGCCATATTACATGGCACATCTGTTTTTAACATTGATAATAAACAAGAAATATTTCTTAAAACGCCAAATTGGCACATTAGAATGATAAGGATGAAATTTAAAACATATATTCAAATACAAAACAGATATTTTTAATTGTAATAATATTTTCACAGTATTACTTTTTTGCTCTATTTTTGATTAAATAGATGCAGCGTTGGTGAGACTTCTTTCAAAAATATTAAGAACTCTCCCAACCCCAAAAGTTTATCCCTAGTGTTCAAGTTGTTGTGCATTATTTGAAGCCACTTGTGTTGCTTTAAATATGCCCACAGAGGGAGCTGTATTACCATGAATCACTTCCATTATAACTGTGAAGAAATTTCCTGTTTGTTTTTGCAAAATGAGGACAGTTAATTTGAAAATAACTACAAAATTCTTTCAAGGTCATCTTTCCGTTGAAATACTTTCTTCACTTACAAGCTATGCCATACTTCTGGCTATTTTTATAGAGATACAACATACACATGCCAGCACACCCAAAAACGTTTATCAACTTTCAAAAAGCAGCAAGGTCATGACTCATGTATAGCCTACCATTAGCGTGCTGTGACACTGTATATGTTTACTGACCGTCCAGAAGGGGGCGCCAGTTCATATAATATTTTACTGCATTGCTTGCTGACTCAATAGGGCATACGACTACACCTGTGACATTTCTTATATTGTGATATCTAAGACTAATGTGGGTTAGCTTTTTTTTTTTTTTTTTCATTTTGAGTGGGAATATCCCTTTTAAACACATCTAAACGTACTTTTCATCTATCTGCTTGTTGTTTTACATAGCTTACATAGCTTATTATATATTTAAAGCTTTTTGTGGGTGATTTGACATCAGTTTTTCACACAATTTCTCTGTATCTGAGCAAAGTTAATGGAAACCTGCTGGTCACTGGACAGATCATGGATTAAGAAACCTAGTTTTATAATAAGATTTTTATTTATACAAAATATTTCGTTACTTTGTCTTGGTACGGCCTTTTACCTTTTAATGTACAGTTTTAATAACTTTTTGTTGTGAATACTTACATGGTTCCATATTTTATTATACTCCTTGCATTATATGTAGTATATATATATAGTGTATATATATATATATTATATATTAATTATTCTATTATATTTTATATATATATATATATAAATAAATATAGGCCTAGTCTTTTTTGTATTAAAATAAACAAAAAATATATTAATAATATAATAATAAATATCTATTATTATATATAATAATTATTTTAGAAAATATATATAATAATAATATAATTTTTTTCACACACACAGTCACACCTATTTTTTTTTTTATTTATTTATTTTTATTAATATTACAAATATTCAATACAAATTCTTGTTGTTTTATATTACTGTGTATTGTGACTGTGGTTGGTGTGCCAGATGACCTATAGGGTGCAAAGGCAAAAAGTCAGAAAGAAGTAACTCAAGATCTGCAGTCTATTTTAAATCAGATCGCTACTGTTACGGTTTGACCCCCCACATATCTCTTATCGCTTTGTGAGTTGTGATACACAGCCTTGGTGTTTTGAATAGCTGTGACTGTGTGTTTGAATGTCATCGTGCACGCGTGCGCATATCTCTAGTCTGATTATAGTAGTCACCACATGTGGGAGAATCTATGACAAGTTGCCATTTCTCTTTAAAATGCTCTAGAGTATCAGTGTACCTTAGATATGCTGAGTGTGCTGCTTGCATTATGGATGTGTCAGATTATACAGACCGTGTGCCATTCACCCCATTGTGTGTGTGTGTGTGTGTGTGTGGTGTGTGTGTGTGTGTTGTGTGTGTGTGTTGAGAGAGAGAGCGAGAGAGAGAGAGAGAGAGAGAGAGAGAGGCGAGAGAGAGAGAGAGAGAGTGTGGAGTGAGCACTTTAAGTGCTGTGTCTAACGTTTTAAAGGATACATCGAGTTCTGCTAACTGCTTCTCCGTCTGCCTGGTGGAGCAAAGAGTTTTTCCACCCTGGGCCCCACCTCTTGTCCCCCCTCACTGACTGACAGATGTTTTGCTCCCTTATATGGAAGAGAGGGGAGCGTTCCCTCTCCTTCCCCGTGACCACGTCTCTCCTTTTTGCTGTGACTGCCCTTTCGTAATCTGTAGCTCGCCTGCACGGCTCATTGTCCCCCAACCATCAGACCGGCCATTAAAGAAAGTGATAGAAAGAAGCAGGACCAAACTGCTAAGAGACAAAGAAAAGTGGATAGTTAAAAAGAATAGGGCTGCCAGTGGGTGGAGACCCTTGCTGGGGTGGAGTTGGTACATGGAGACCTTCTTGCAGGATAAGGACTTTGGATGTGGGAAGTTTGTATTCTGGTTGAACAATCATGGAGACGATTTGGAAATTTTAGTACATGAGGAAACGAGACAGTTCAACCAGAACGTGGTGGATTGAATGCCCACATCAGTTTTCCCCCCCCCCTATTTTGGAGTAATCCACCCGCCTGTATAACTTGAATGTGATGGAAAGGCTAACCAATGTCTTATATAGGTGAACCCTTTTTCTTCCATGGGGGTAGTTTGCATAAATCCCAGTCAAATGAATGGGAACTTAGCTGCTAATGCTTTTTTATAGAGCGGGGGGGGGGTGTTGATGTAATTATCAGGTCTTTAAAGCAAAAACTGCCACTTAAAAACCCAAAACCGACTTAATAATTAACTAGTACGCTGTAGCTTATATCAGGAGCAATGGGTGTGGGGGCTTATGACTACACTTGGGGCAGGTCCTTAACTAGGTTTTACAGAAAAAATTATTTTTGTTAGCAGCGGGGTTTATTGCGAGTTTGGTTTGCAACAGTTGCAACATGGATACCTATTGTGCACCGCCCACTCGATTTCAGAACGCCCCATAATAAGGTTGATATTGAGGATTCATTATTTCAAAGACTCCTGTGGTTCTATCGACGTAAAAAAGGTTTTTTGGGTGTAAACTGGTTATCTTTGCACCTTTGTCACAAGGCAGGGACGGTTTGATGATACTGGCATTAAAAGGTGTGATTACAATACGTGTGATTTAACGTGATATATAGAATCCATGCGTCCTGTGTTACTTAATATTTCTCAAGTGGTAGAGTCTTCGTTACACGTTACTGGGATTTTGCCTTTCTACTAACTATAGGTAACATTGTAACGACATGTCAACTAATCTCAGTTATTGGCCAAACTGAGGTCTGCTAAACTCTCAGAGTTAGACTGTTTAGGTGAGGTTAGGGTTAGTAGATTAAGTGGACACATACTTGCAAAGTTCTCTTAGTCAGTTGGTGTTGTATGTTGTGGGACCCATCAAATAAAGTGTTAAAAGCTATTATGAGCACTGCTATAATATTAAGTGCTGTTGACATGAGTTGCACATTACTCCTGTTAGTAGAATGTCTAAATAGGGACTATCAACATTAAAGTGTACCAGTTTTTATTTTTTTTTTCCATATGGAAAGTAAATTAAGCTCGACTTATCATAAAACAAGTGATGTCATGTGACACGGCCTATTCAATAGAAAGATTTTGTTACTAAATCCACACTAGACCACTGCTTTGTGGTATATAGCTATGCTCAATCAATAAATACATTTCTAAGTGTCACAATGGTAATAGCATATTTTGAAAATGAAATGACTAAACTGCCTGCAAATCTAGAAGAAAGCAAACAACCTTCATCGAAACGTGTAGACAGTAATGCAAACACGAGTGAAGTGTACTCGTGATCGCTGTCTCCTTCTCTCGTGGTTTTTTGGCCAGTGTTGGGGGTAAGCATTACAGACCGCGAGTACGTAACCAAAGGCCTTTTCAAGAATAGTAAAGACGCTATACTTTTTAACTTTACAAAGAAAATATCTGAGTTACTTTTCAAAATAGTAACCCACGTTACTGGTAATTCCAATTTTTGACGACAAGCCTCTGTTCCCATGGCGAAATCGGAAGTTGGAAACCGACGTGTGTTGGCGCTGTGTGAACATGATGTTACTGTAGTTCTAGACAAATGTGAACGTGCATGATTCATCCCATACGTCAATTGTCAAAAAAACAAAAACCCTGAGTATTCCATCAAAATTAATCACAAACAGTGAAATGCAACACGAATATGATGCCAACCGCAATAACTACATTATATTAAATAACACACCTGGCTCTATTCCCATTTATTAACAGTGTCGTGCTGCTGACCTTTTAAATGATCCCAGTGTCCAACCCATACTAATAATCAAAAATGACTTTTAGATAAACCTATACAATTTTGTGGCTTCATGTGTTTTTTTTTTTTTATTGCTGAAGAGTTGGTTTTTTTGAGACCTTCTTTCCTCCGATGTTGTTCATTTCCCGACTGTAACAGACGTGAAGGGAACTGTGTTCCCCTTTCGAGCCTGGGGGTTTGTATCGGACCAACTTTTTTTTGGGTTTGGAGAAAGGGCTTTTTTACCATTTTGCTATAAACTAGACCGTCCCTTATATTAAAAACACGCAATCAAGCCCTAGGCTCGCCTGATTGTTAAAAAGTACCGAGTGAAAAGTAACGCAAAAGTAATGAACACCATTACTGTGTTTTTTCCCATAAAAAGTAAACCCTTAAGTAACGTATTTTAGTTAACCCTTTTTTTAGGGACGTAAACCAACACCACAAATAATTGTACTTGCATTACTTTTAAAAGTCACCTTGCTCCCCCAACACTGGGTTTGTGGGCACCATTTGTAAGTTTCCAATGAATCCTGCCATACCCCAACCAAGTTGTTGGCCATTGCCAGAACAGCATGTGTCCTCAACCCAACAAATCCATTAAGTGTTGCTTATATAGTGGCATGAGGAGGTAATTTATAACCTGTGGACCTCATTATTGGTAAGTCATAAAGTTCCCCCCCTTGCTAGCGTTGATTGCTGCACTTTTTTTAACAGTCTTTCTTAAAACCTGAAATAAGGGGAGTAAAAAACCATTTTTACTTGGCCGTTCCCATCCATGCCTTCTTGAAAAGGGTCCAACAAATGAGAATAATTTATTAGATCACTAACAATTTTTTGAAGCCATAGTTTTAACCCTGGGGTAAGTTAATAATAACCAAAATCCTTAAATCACATATGAGTAATTTTATTTCAACGTAATGATTATAATAGTTTTGTTTTTTGCTTTAAATTTAAGGTCCCTTTTTTATGATTCTGTATATTTTTTTGGATAACCAAAGAAAATTTTTTTCCATAAATCTTTTGTCCCCCCATCAATTGGTCCCAATAATCACAAAAAAAACTTAACTACCCCCCCCCCCCCCGTCCCCCTCAAACTCCACTGAAGAAACCAGTAATCATTCACGTGGATTTTTAAAATAAGAAAATTAATTATAAGGCAAAGACAAAAAACCCATAAGAACAAAAATAAGACACAAGGGCCCCTAAAACAATTACTGTACCATTTTTTTGCCCATGAAAGTAATCACATGTACTAAAAAACTATGGCCTATTCCTTCATGGTGTAAAATATAATTTTTCTTCTTTATTAAAGGTTACAAAGAGATTTTTAGGTCCCCCCCCGGATTTTTAGTGGGAGAGTTTTGTTTTTTTTTTCTCCTTTAAGTTTGTGGTTTTTTTTATGAACATGTTTATGACAATATTATCCCTGCGTCCCCCCCAACTTTTTAAGAAGCTTCCTGGATCCCCAAATAATACGTGTTTACACCTGTGGTTTTTCCCTTTTCTCGCTGTGTTTTGCTTTCAAAACACTTTAATTTTCCTAAATTACTGTTGGGTTTTTTTTTACCGAGGATGGCCCCTGTTTTGCAAAGAACCATTGCATTTTTTGATACAAACCAAGTTGGTGGGGTGTTATTTTAACTGGTTCAAGGCCCCTATTAAAGCGGCAAAAAATACTCATGAGCACCTTTTATCCCTTGCACGGAACTTTTCCTCCTGCCAGTGGGCCTCAGAACAGTTCCCGCCGCCCCCCTTCTCGGGACCAGCGACCGCTGAAAAAGTGATTTTGTCTCTTTTCACGGCTGAATTTGCTCTTTCAAACAGAGCTTAAGGAGCCCCACTTGTTTTTTTTTTAAACCGCAAATTGCTTTAAACGCATACCCAGAACGAAATAAAAGTGTTTTTTGTGGAAACGACCGTAAGCAGCAGGCAATACTTCATGAATGTGTACTGGGCCGATAGAAAACTGCGATACTACTAACTGATACCTACCCCCCCAAACAATTTTCCTACAGTTGTACAATTTTTCCCTAAACCCATGGAATTTCCCCTTTGTTCCCTTCATGTCCACAGGGAATATTGCCCCAACCCCCTACCTCGTTTGTTCCACAGTGATAAACAAAAAATGAAAATTTCTGTTCATGTATTTTCCACCCTCACGTTGTTTCGAAAACCTTATACGAGATTCCGTTCTTCTTGTTGAACACACACACACACACACCCACCACAAAAAATTACCCTGAAGCGAAATGTGCTGCCAACGAAACTGTTTGTGAATTTTTAAGGATTTGACTTGGCTAGGTATGGACAAAATTTAAGTAAAATTCAAGTGTCCTTACCACTGGTTTTGGTTAACCAGCATTCTCCAAACATGGATCCCTTCTTTTGTGTGGTTTAACATAAGAAAGAAAACCTGGTTTTTGGAACAACCTGGAAGAAAAGTGGGGACTATACATGGGGGGAACTTTTTTTGGGGAACTTGTTTTGTTTTGGTAGAGGGACCATCAACAATAACAAGATTCTTGTTTTGCCAATGCACAATAAATGGGGATACGATAATTGGTTTTACATTTTTTTTTAATGTAAAATTGATTACGTAAATAAACAATCAAACCATTAGAGAACAATGGTGGATATTTAAAAAAACTAGATAGATACTTAATTTTGTGCTTATAACATTCTTTTAAGAAAAAGGATGGAATTAGGGTAATTTTGTGGCCTTTAATGCATGAAAAAAAAAATCATGGATGGAACCTCAAGAAGTGGTACTTTTTTTACAGTTTTATGGAAATCCTTCTGCTACTACATCTGATCTGGTCTTTCAAGGGAATTTTCCCACTCCAAACCCCACCAAAAAAAAAATCCCATTTACTCTTGAATCTATTGTTTTTTTTTTGCCATAAAAAAAAACGTGAAGTAAAAAAAGATAAGCGTTGATTTAGGGGATACACAAAGTTTTAAAAACCCAATCATTTAAAAATCAGGTAATTAACTGAACTACTGCATACAATAACACTGCAAACTTGTTCCAGTCCCCCCCATGGATTAAAGGAGGAAAAAGTCCTCTGTAAGAGTACTGGATAAACCTTAAATGTAAGTTTTAAAATGCAATGACAATAACTAGGGTTTATATATTTATAAATAACTCCAATTAGTTTTAAACTCATACCTTTAATTAAATAATTTTGTTCTTTCAGCTAGCCATAGTTTAACCATGCATAGACTTTTAAATTAAATACCTCCTCCCCCAATGAACATGTTTATGCTGAATATAAGCAATTTCAGCTACATGCATTTAGTGTTGTGTAATCACCCAGACTGCCCCTCAGCATGAACTGCATTCATTAAAAATCTTTTTAACTTTTATTGGTTTTAGTACCATATTACTAGAAGTAATTATATAGCAATGCGTAACTGAATATAAGGCCCAATATTGACCTCCGAAGGGTCATTTTCTTTTTGTGTGTGTCCCCCCCCCCCATCTCCCTGGTGATTCACAGCACAGCACTGAACTGTACCATTCCCATGTTTGACAATCTTTTTTTCCCTTGTTTCTCAAAAAACTGCCTATTGGTGTTTATTGATTGTTAGTACAGACCATAAATTACTAGAAACTTTTATTATTATATTAACCTAAGCCATTAAACCGCTATGGCTAGAGATTTAAAATTATTGCGCGATTTGCTTTTCCACTAGAAGCTGCATTGTGACCAAATTTGCTAGTTTTAACATTATATTTCCTCACCTCTGAGGACCAGTACAAAGATAAGCGTTGATTTGAAGCGTATCCCCTTGTTGAATGTAAGCATTTAAAAAATTATCTAATAAACAGGTAACACCCTACACTTTTTTGGACTTGTCTAGTCATGGATGAAAGGAGGGAAACAGTCTTCGTTTTATAAATTCATTTAACTGCACGTGTGGGGACTAATGTGTTTGAATGCCACTTTAATGGCCCCTTTTTGGGTTTGCGATAGGTGATTTATTATCATCCAACCTTATTATATGTTTAAGCTTACTGTTTTTTGCCCCTAAAACTGATAAATGAGTTTTCTGACTCTTCTGCGAAATAACAAATAAAACCAAAAGCTTTATTTTTTTACTTGTTAGCCTGTCCCCCCCTGCTATTTCTCTTAAATTCTTTACCACGAAACATATTTTATGCTGAATATAAGCAATGGGGGTACCCCATTTACTTGTGTCATCTGTGATTCAGCACAGCAGCATGAACGGTCATTCATATGACATCTTCCTAAACGTTTATGATTTTAGTAACATTATTACTAGAGTCCTATTATATACAATGCCATCCACGCTATTTGATTTAAAGTAAGTATGTTGATAGAACTGCATTCACAATTGCTATTTTAAACACATTTTTATTTTCCTACTTTTACAGGAAAAAATAACGATAAACCACCATGTTGATTGTCTCTGCAATTTAAGTAAACACTTTTTGGGACTAATCTAATAAGGATTTGTTATTAAAATTACATTTTATCCCCCCGTTGCGTACAGTCTTAATGTCTTTGAATTGGAGGTTTTTGCAACTTTATACTGTTATCTGTTGCATTAAACTTTAAATGAGAATGCAATTGAAATTAGGGTAAAATTTCAAGCTCAATCACTTAGATGTCTGCGGCTATACTGGGTGATGGGTCAATTGCTTAAAATAACATTATTAATCATATTTTGCCTTAACATATAAATCACCCCACATTGTGAAATTAACCTTAGCATTTCTTTATACGGATATTTTTTACTGGACCACAGTTAAGGTTAAAACAACAATTGGCAAAGTATAAACTTGCTGGGTTAATGATAACATTTATATTAATTATATATACCATATGTGGTGAATAATATGGTCAGTAAAAACAGGTATAGTATTTAAGTAATTTTGCTTCTACAAAATTACATAAATGCTAAACCCCTACCTGTAAAACATTCAGCATCTGTAGGGATATTTTACTGGGAAAAATAAGTCAATAAATGACAGGTGTACCTAATATTGAGGAAAGAGTAAATGAACTGCAGTCAGGTTTTCTGTGGGACCCTTTTCTAAATGCACAATAAACCAGCTAGTGTTGTCACATTAGAGTGAGTTCATCAGTGGTTCTCAAAAAGTCCTCACCTAAACATGTGCACAACCTGAATCAGAACACAGAGGAGAACAGAGGAGGAAAACCCGCTCCCGGAGTGAACCTCCTGGATGTAGGATGGCAAGTTTTGAAAGAGGAAAGGAGGAGGGAGGGGAGGGGAAGAATGAAGGGAGAAAAATGGGAAATACATCAGGTGAGGGTGGTCATTTGTTTGTACCCCTCCCAACCTCTGAAATAGCCCTCCTTGCCCGCATTGCTCTTTTTTCTTTTTCTTTTCATTTTTTTTTTATCAATACTGACATTGTAAAGAATGCAGCAAACAACTCATTTTGTCCACCATACCTGGGATCACATATATGCACACCCACCACCGGTGTTTGTTTTAAAGTTCTTACTGCCTTCGTTTTCCTGTAATGACATGTGCATTGTTTGGTGGGGTACGGTTACTGGTTGCACCTCTGTCCATTGGATGGTCCCTTTTATCACACATCACGCAAATGTCACATTTCTCTGGGCCATTGCAAGACCCCATTTTTTCCACTTGCGGCTTGTAGGCCAGCAGGAGTGCATCTAAAACATTTCTGATAAGGGGGATTAGTTTATTTTTGGTTAAGAAGGCAAATTAAAAAGGTTGAGTTGAACAACTCAGTCCCCTCGTCAGGAGGTGAAACCCAGGTATTCCAGCAGCAAGTCCCCCTGAATTTTTTAGTGGGCTTTCCCTCACCTTTTCAACTACCCTGGTTTTTTGTTTTGTTCTGGGGGCCCAGGGTTTGTCCCCCCATAAAAGGACAGAAAAACATTGTGTTGATTATTTGATGTTAGTTGTGAATTTGTTTTGTGTTGTTTAAACATGAAATTGACAAAATAATTGAATATGTTTATCCTGGAGGTTTTTCTATTTAAGGGTTTGTCCCTAAACCAAGTTAGATTTTGCCTGGCAATACAAGTTGTAATGTACACAGTAAATTTCACGGGGGGGTGGGGGGCCACCTTGTGGGTCATAATCACATTAAACTGGTTCCCCAACACGTTTTAAAGGCAATAGTTTCACCGGCAAAAAATTATAAATTCTGGCTTGTGTCCAGGCATTTTACAGTACCTAAAATGAAAGTTTGTTTCTAAAACCCTGTGTTAGAGTTAATCTAATGTTGGTAACCAATCAGTTTACAGTAGCCATTGACTTTCCATAGTAATTTCCCCCTGCTTGTTTTGACTACCTCTAAAATATCCTAAATGTATTTTAAATACATGTATTTCATGCTTAAGTCTACTACAAATACATTTACCTAATCATGTTGCTTAATAAAAATACTCTTTAATACTTAAAAGTCAACTAATTTTGTGTTTTTAATGCACTTTTATTTACTTTGTGTGGAAGTTGTGCTGAAGGTCCCCCAATTAAAGATATACTGACCTATATTTGATTGTGCCCTAAAGTGGAGCTATTTGCAAGTATACTTTAGGTACACTTAAAATATCTTTTTTTTGCATTTAAAGACAGTACCATTTATTCAAAGATCATGTTTTCTTTCCCTCATGTCAATAGTGGGGCGACATAAAAAACTCATTTTGGGTAATAATACTGGGTTAGTTACCAGGTTGCTAGGGATGGGCAAAATGCAATTTAGGTTGGGTGAGATGAACCACAAAAGTCTTTATAATGACGGAGACCCCTTTTCATAATTCCATTTTAAACAATTTGAACACCTTATATGTCAGTTTTTATAATTCACATTATACTAATACAGTTATAGTTATAACTGTATTGCCGAGTACTGCCAGTTTGTTTGAATATATTTTAAATAAATGAAAACCTTGCATGCATTTTACTTCCCATGTTTTGTCATAAATGTAACTGTTTTTTGTTTAATGAAGGTAAAAAAATATCTATACAATGAGGCCCTCCTAAACTATATTTTACCAGACGCTAAAATCATGGTAAAACAACACTTATGTTGACATTATCATATCAAATCAATGATATGATACAAGATTTAAGATCTGTTGGTGTATTACTGTGATTGCACTGAAGTTATGTGGGACATCTGCCTGTGACTGTCAGACAGTTTGTTTATACAACTCCCAGTTCCCCCTGCAGCTGCTAAGTGTACGAAATTAGATGTCTCTGTTGTGAGTCCTGTTTGTTCCCATTCTACATATATTTCCCGCCTACTAAACACGCAATTATAATCCGCCTTAGCTCTTTGCCCATCGTGTGGTTGCGATCCATCTCTTCAGGGGCTTTGCGTCATTATCATGTTAACCCACCATTATGTAACACATGCGCGATTCCGTCTCGTTACATTTCTGTTTGTTTTATCAGCCACTCTTTTCCAAGACTAAAAAGAAACAGCTAGTTGAGGGCGTTAGTTTACAGATCGCCTGTTAAAAAAAGAAATACAGCAAGTTTGATTAGTATTTGTTGCAAAGAAAAGGAAGGTACAGTAAAAATGAGAAATATTGCTATTAAAACATAACTATTTCTCTATAATCCATTTCGTAAAATGTCATTTTCATTTCTTGCGACGGCAATAAATTATAACTTTACAAGCAGCCATTAGCTCCTCCAGTTTCAACAGATGTCCCACCATGATCCCTTCGAAAAATCATTTCTAATATGCCTGATTTGATCTTGTAGGAACTATTTACTGCTAAATCTCCTATCTCAGTGGAATAAAAGTCATGGGTGAGTGATTGAACCCCTACGGATTTGAAACCATGGGCGTTTTTATGCAAATGACACATGCATTTTTTTGTCCTATTTGGCCAAAACACATTCGGAATATACTCTCATGTGGTTTTTAAATGACACCCAACGTGAGGCCCGTAGATGGTTTTTGGTAACCGTAAGATAAGATTAAATCACCAAAATTACCACACAGTCAGCAGGCAATGTACGTTACACAAAACACTCCCCCTCCATCACACGAAAGGAATGTGAGCACTGAGTCCCTTTTTTATAAAGCCTCTTGTTATCAGAACCCGGTGGAGCTCACTTTTCAACATTATCAAGTTCCCATACCAAAGGTGCCACCAGTTTCCCCCCTCTCGAGATTACGGAAAGTGTTCAGCGGCTAGCTATTAATACATCACAGCCCCAATCAGAAAACAAACCATTACTTCACTTTCCAAGCAAGCAATTCAACTGTATGCCTTTTTAATGGAGTGGTCTATCACATACAGTGTGGCACACAACTAGCCAGGCTGACAAAATAAGATTATTGAACGCTTAGCTATTTTTATCGGTTCCCTCTGCTGAGTTGTTTTGTTTTGTTAATATTTACAAAGCTATCGTGGGTTTTCAGTGTAGCCGTGTGTGAAAGGGGGCCGTTTAAGAGGCAGGACTATAGCTAGCTGTTTTTTTTATTCGTAAAAGTACACCTGTAGCAACTGTTCTGAGGATTGTCCCACCCCCACCCCCCCCCCCTCCAAAGATTTGCTGTCATTCTTCCCGTCCCCTTTTAACTTTTTGTGGATCCTATGAATTTTTAGCTTTTGATACTATTAAATTTATATTCTCATTTGGGTTAATTGATTTAAAGATGATGGTCATTTCCTGTTAGATGGCGAAAGGAAGGTTTGTAAAAGGTAGAAACTGAGGACATTTCAGTGCTGAAGGCGGAAAGATATAGTGTGGAAAAGGTTGGCATGTGTTATGTGAGCTATAGAGCAGTGCTGACATTATTGTAAAGAAAAATCCTGTTTTATATTAAGTTAAGCTCTTGACGCACTGTGGCCACACAGAAACAAGGGAGTTATATTCACCCATTATATATATAGAATTAATGTTTTTACGCTCTCACGGATTTTAAAAAACATTTGTTCAGATATACATTTGTGAACAATAATTTATAGCCAATGAAGGGTATTTTAAGCTGAGCATAACTATAGGAAATAATTTGGTAATACTAACACTTCAATAAGGTCCCGTTAGTTAATGCATTAACTAATAATAACACAATGAGCCATACATTCTGGTATTTATTGATCTGGTGTAAAAATATATCAGTGTCAAGTAAACTGCTCGTGTGTCAGGTCATGTTAGCTCAGGTCCATTATAATGTATTAACATAGAATACACCTTATTATTTTAATAATGACATAGGTAAATGTTGAAATCACATTGAACTAAGATTAATAAGTTCCTGTTAACTAATGCATATACCAAATATGTTATTGATTTTATTGACCATTTATATTACACGTTCTTTGTTTACAATATGTATAGAATTTTTTAATTAATTCATTATTTATTTTTTATTTTTAAAGTTTGTTTAAATACTTTTAATACAATTTCTTTCTGTCTGGGGCGGGGGCGTGGGGGGTGGGGGGGGGGGTTTTCATGATTCACCTGTTCTGGATCTGTTATTATTGTAAAAAGTTCACTAAACAGAATAAAAGAAAGATAAAACCGTGGTGATTTTTTTTTGTAAAATGTTTTTGCCCCCTTCCAGGTTTTTTTTTTTTTTTTTTTTTTTTTGTTTTTTTGGTCAATATTTGTCACACTTGAATGATTCAGATCATCCACAACAAATTTTATATAAAACAAAGATAAAGAAATACAAAATGCAGTTTTGAAAATAATGATTTAATTTATTAAGGGAAAAAAAGCTGTCCAAACCTGCATTGGCACTACGTGAAAAAGTAATTGTAATGCCCCCCTTTGGGGTGGATTGTAAGAACTGGTTGAGCCACCCTTGGCAGCAAAACTGCATCAAGCTTTGTGTGATAATGGCAATGATCTTCACATCGCTGGGGAGGAATTTGGCCAGTCTTCTTTGCAGAATTATTTTAATTCACCAATTGGAGATGACAGGACCGTGTAAGGTCATCCCACAGCATCTCAATCGGACCTTAAGTTCCAGACTTGACTGGCCACTCCAAAACCTAATTTGTTGTTCATTGAGAATTCAGAGGTGAGGTTACTATGTGTGTTTGGATCAGTTCTTCTGCCACAACAACAAAAAAAAAATGCGCTTGAGCTAGAGGTCCACAACTGATGAGCTGGACATCTCCGTGAGGCTGTTTGATAGCATGCAGAACAGAATCATGCTTCCATAAATT